>NC_052161.1:127138143-127153143 GCF_902713615.1 Scyliorhinus canicula | reverse complement strand
GGAAGTTCACTTGGCTGATACTGGGGTTGGCGGACTGTCCTATGAAGAGAGATTGGTTCGACTGGAGTTTAGAAGGATGAGAGGGCAGCACGGTGGCGGGGTGGGTTAGCCCTGCTGCCTCACGGCGCCGAGGACCCAGGTTCGATCCCGGCTCTGGGTCACTGTCCGTGTGGAGTTTGCACATTCTCCCCGTGTCTGCGTGGGTTTCACCCCCACAACCCAAAGATGTGCAGGGTAGGTGGATTGGCCACGCTAAATTTCCCCTTAATTGGTTAAAAATGAATTGGGTACACTAAATTTATAAAAAACAAAAAGGATGAGAGGAGACCTGATTGACATGTATGAGATTCGATGCAGGGAGGATATTTTCCCTGGTTGGGGAATCTTGAACCGGGGACACAGTCTCAGGATACAGGGTAGGCCATTTACGGCCAAGACGAGGAAACATTTCTTCACTCAGAGAGTGGTGAAGCTGTAGAATTCTCTAGCACAGAAGGCTGCGGAGGCCAAGCTACTGAATGAATTTTAGATTTTAATGGCATCCAGGGGTATGGGGAGAACGCAGGAATACGGTATTGTGATCATACAGGTATTGAATGTTACGGTGTGGAGATGCCGGTGTTGGACTGGGGTGAGCACAGTAAGAAGTCTTACAACACCAGGTTAAAGTCCAACAGGTTTGTTTCAAACACTAGCTTTCGGAGCACTGCTCCTTCACCTGAGGAAGGAGCAGTGCTCCGAAAGTTAGTGTTTCAAACAAACATGTTAGACTTTAACCTGGTGTTGCAAGACTTCTTACTATATTGAATGTTGAGCAGGCTTGAAGGACCTGCTCCTGCTCCTAGTTTCTATGTATCGTTCCTCAGTGTTATGTAGGGACTGACCTGTACCTATCAATATTGTAATCCCACAGATCTGTACGCACCAGTACTGCATTCTCATGTTTTACAATATTCAGATGTGTTCCTCTAAATATCATTCCCCAGTGTTATACAGCGACCGACCTATTCCCACCAGTGCTCTACCCAAATGTTACAGTGTTAAATGTGTTCCTATCCAGTCTGTACCCCAATGTTCGACCTGTCTCCCCCCCCCACTTGCCCCCAGTGATAGACATGTTCCCACCAGTGTAGTACTCCAGAGTTACGCAGCGACAGATCTGCCCCCATCGGTACACTGCCCCAGCGTTAAGAGTTCAAAGTGTTCTTCTGGGACAAAATGAGAGCTGGGAAGGGTACGTTCTGCCATTATGATGCTGGGTATTCCTTTCACAGCTCAGGGAGACAGGGAAAAGTTCACAGAACCACCGTTAGACATCCCTGAAACAGAGCTGCAGAACAGATCCTCAAATCACAGCTCGTTCAAACAATACTTTTAATGCCTCTCAGCTTTTTGCCAGCCCTTATCCAAACAATGTGGGATGCCAATGATTAACCCGACGTCACCATCATGATTCCGTCTCGCTCCCGCCTCCGCCCCCACCACACCTGTTTGGCACAGCCTTCTGCAACCTCATGTGTATTGCAGTGAGGATACAGTACGCTGTCCTGTCACAGCCTGGAACCCAGACCATTCCCATTTTGTTATTGTTGATCTTTGCGGTGATGTCAGATGTGCTGAGAGTTGTACAAGTCAGCACTCACTTGAATAGTCAAATCTTTCCTTTCCTTTCTACAGGCACATGATACGACCGTACCTGTTCCTTCGGATTGGCTCAATGCCCAGCACCTGCGCCAATCTGACAACTGATTTGCCTTTTCCAAAAAAAGAAAGATCCTCTCAATGGTCTCCGGTTTGTGCGGTTTCTTTGATCCTCGACACTTCCTCAGCCAACTGCGAGTCCTTTCAGGAATGGTCGAGACTCCGTGAAACAGCGTCACAGATTTCAGGAGACGCCACCCAGGCCCCGGGTCACCGAGGGCAAAGACTTGAGAGGTTGGGTTGAAGATTGTGGCCCGAGCACCACCTCACAAACCTCGGCTTCCCCACAACAAACAGCGACGCTTATCCATTTTGGCCGTTGTGACATTTAGGGTACGATGATGCACGCCTCGCCGAAGTCAGAAGCCAGAAACCACCAGTGTCCCAAGGACCCGGGGCCCCGTCTCCTTCATCGCAGTCACTTCCTAGCTGACAACGCCATATGTGTGGGTAAGCTGATCTTTACACTCGTGCAATACTCGTAATTTTACATTGAAAGCTTGACTCAATGTCTGCCGCTAGAGCTCGAGGGCTGGGTCCTCGACATGTTCTGGATGTTCGTTCACCTTGGGGAGGGTGGTCAGGAGTTGAATTTAAGATGATTTTAGATGAAGGGGATGGTGCTCCCCTTGTCTTTCCCGCCTCCCCTCCTGCTTTGCTAAAGTAAAGTCACCATAGTCCCCTTCGAGGGGGGGAGAGCTGACTGGCGGTGATTTAATCTGAGAATCGCCACACCTTCAGGCGAGGGGCGAGGTTGAGAACTTCATCAATAATCTCAGCCGGTACGGGGAATTGAACCCACGCTGCTGGCCTCACTCTGCATCATGAACCAGCAGTCCAGCCAGGTGAGCTAAACCGGCAACCAATAAACCAGAACGCCACAGAGAAAACACTGTCTACAGTAATGGGGTTGGCGAATGGTACCAACCGGTTGGGATGTAACCACAGCGAGCATGGTCAGGAGGATGTTGAACTGTGGGACAGCCATGTTGACACTGACTGGGGCTTACTATGTACAGAGGTCTGGCTGCATCTGCTTGGCTGATGTGCGGTGTAATGGGGAGAAGGTGGCAGTGTGGTAATGTCACTGGCCTTATAAACCAGAGGCCTAAGTTCATGCTCTGGGGACACGGGTTCAAATCCAAGTATGACAGTTGATGAATTCAGTTAGTTCATAAAAATCTGACTTTGAATGCTAGCCTCAGATATGGGGCCATGATACAATTGATTGTCATGGGGTTATATAAATCACCAGGTTCACTAATATCCCAAAGGGGAGGACCTCGGCGTCCTTATTTGGTCTCAACTGCTTGTGATCCCGCTAATGGGTTGTGATGAACTCTTAACTGTCCTCCGGAATGGCCAAGCAACCCATGATGCATTAGGGATGGGCAGGAAATGCCTGGACTGCCCACTTCCCATGAAAGAATAATCGTTTAAGAAGTTGTTTGAATTCATTCTCGAGATTTGGGTGTCCCCTTGCTGCCCTGGATAGAGTGGCAGGATAGGTTCCCTCTGAGGGAAGTTGGTGTGGGGCTGGGGGGGGGGGGGGGGGGGGGGTCACATGGACCCAGATTGCGGAAGGACAACAGGTTTGTTTTCCTAAGCAGGCATGAAGTGGCAGTCCGCCAGCTTTCATGGTCATTGTTACCGATTCTGTTTTTCAAGATTTAAAAACAAATGCAATAAAATTCTCAAACAACGGTGGTAGGATCTCTGGATGAGTACTCCAGAGCCCGAGATTACTGTTTCCAGCACCATACCCACTCCAGTAGCAAACCCTCTGCGTACAACATCTGCTGCTAGGCCTTCACTAATTACTTGGTGCATCTCACCAATTGGAAAAAAGCTTTTGTAGAGAGTGACTTTTTATCAATGGTGGGAGCAGGAATACAAGAAGTTTTACAGCAAAGAAAGACAATTCAGTGTGTTAAACACACTCCATTCTGTGACCATTGTGTGTACATTCAGTGTGTTAAACACACTCAATTCTGTGTCCATTGTGTGTACAATCAGTGTGTTAAACACACTCCATTCTGTGTCCATTGTGTGTACAGTCAGTGTGTTAAACACACTCCAATCTGTGTACATTCAGTATGTTAAACGCACTCCAATCTGTGTACAGTCAGTGTGTTAAACACACTCCAATCTGTGTACATTCAGTATGTTAAATACACTCCAATCTGTGTACATTCAGTATGTTAAACACACTCCAATCTGTGTACATTCAGTATGTTAAACACACTCCGATCTGTGTACATTCAGTATGTTAAACACACTCCAATCTGTGTACATTCAGTATGTTAAACACATTCCAATCTGTGTATATTCAGTACGTTAAACACACTCCAATCTGTGTACATTCAGTATGTTAAACACACTCCAATCTGTGTACATTCAGTATGTTAAGCACACTCCAATCTGTGAACATTGTGTGTACATTCTGTATGTTAAACCTACTCTATTCGGTGTCCATTCTGTGTACATTCAGTATGTTAAACACACTCCAATCTGTGTATATTCAGTGTGTTAGACACACTCCAATCTGTGTACAATCAGTATGTTAAACACACTCCAATCTGTGTACATTTAGTGTGTTAAACACACTCCAATCTGTACATTCAGTGTGTTAAACACACTCCAATCTGTGTACATTCAGTGTGTTAAACACACTCCAATCTGTGTATATTCAGTGTGTTAAACACATTCCATTCTGTGTATATTCAGTGTGTTAAACACATTCCATTCTATGTACATGCAGTATGTTAAACACACTCCAATCTGTGTACATTCAGTATGTTAAACACACTCCAATCTGTGTATATTCAGTATGTTAAACACACTCCAAGCTGTGTACATTCAGTATGTTAAACACACTCCAATCTGTGTATATTCAGTATGTTAAACACACTCCAATCTGTGTACATTCAGTATGTTAAACGCACTCCAATCTGCGTATATTCAATGTGTTAAACACATACCATTCTATGTACATGCAGTATGTTAAACACACTCCAATCTGTGTATATTCAGTATGTTAAACACACTCCAATCTGTGTACATTCAGTATGTTAAACACACTCCAATCTGTGTACATTCAGTATGTTAAACACACTCCAATCTTTGTATATTCAGTACGTTAAACACACTCCAATCTGTGTACATTCAGTATGTTAAACACACTCCAATCTGTGTACATTCAGTGTGTTAAACACACTCCAATCTGTGTACATTCAGTGTGTTAAACACACTCCAATCTGTGTATATTCAGTATGTTAAACACACTCCAAGCTGTGTACATTCAGTATGTTAAACACACTCTAATCTGTGCATATTCAGTGTGTTAGACACACTCCAATCTGTGTCCAATCATTATGTTAAACACACTCCAATCTGTGTACATTCAGTGTGTTAAACACACTCCAATCTGTACATTCAGTGTGTTAAACACACTCCAATCTGTGTACATTCAGTATATTAAACACACTCCAATCTGTGTATATTCAGTATGTTAAACACACTCCAATCTGTGTTCATTCAGTGTGTTAAACACACTCCAATCTGTGTACATTCAGTGTGTTAAACACACTCCAATCTGTGTACATTCAGTATGTTAAACACACTCCAATCTGTGTACATTCAGTATGTTAAACACACTCCAATCTGTGTATATTCAGTACGTTAAACACACTCCAAACTGTGTATATTCAGAATGTTAAATACACTCCAAACTGTGTACATTCAGTATGTTAAACACACTCCAATCTGTGTATATTCAGTATGTTAAACACATTCTATTCTGTGTATATTCAGTACCAGTAACAATGTGCGAACCGATCAATCAGGTTTGGGTGATGTGTGTTGTGAGGTTAGCATTGATCTGACTTAACTCATCTGACTAATTGCACCTATGGCAATGCTGCACTCCCTCAGTACTGCACGGATGTATCGGCTGAGAATTAGACGATATGTTGATGCTTATGAGGGGACTTGCGACGGGGAATCTTGGCCACGATGTCTTTGGGTCTCCGAAAAGCAATTTTCAGCCAATTAAGTAGAACATAGAACATACAGTGCAGAAGGAGGCCATTCGGCCCATCGAGTCTGCACTGACCCACTTAAGCCTTCACTTCCACCCTATCCCTGTAACCCAATAACCCCTCTGTACATTTCTGGACACTAAGGGCAATTTACCATGGCCAATCCACCTAACCTGCATGTCTTTGGACTGTGGGAGGAAACCGGAGCACCCGGAGGAAACCCATGCAGACACCGGGAGAACGTGCAGACTCCGCACAGACAGTGACCCAGCGGGGAATTGAACCTGAGACCCTGGCGCTGTGAAGCCACAGTGCTAGCCACTATGCTACTGTGCTGCCCATGAAGTACTTTTTTGATGTGTGTGGTGTTGTGAACACTTTAACTGGTAAGCACCCAGCAAGTGCCCACAGGCAGAAATCTGGTTTAATTATTCAATAATTTGTTGAATGAGAGAGAAATGTAAGTAATAATAACTTTATTATTGTCACAAGCAGGCTTAAATTACACTGTGATGAAGTTACTGTGAAAATTCCCTAGTCGCCACACTCAGGCGCCTGTTTGGGTACACAGAGGGAGGATTCAGAATGTCCACTCCACCTAACCCGCACATCTTTGGACTGTGGGAGGAACCCGGAGCGCCCGGAGGAAACCCACTCAGACACGGAGAGAACGTGCAGATTCTGCACAGCCTCCACTGAGGAGGGCCCCAGTGCTTTTTAAAAATTCTTTCATGGGATGTGGGTGTTGCCTGCATTTGTTGTCTATCCCTGATTGTTCTTGAACTGAGCTCGGCCAATTTCAGAGGGTAGTCAAGAGTCAACCACATTGCTGTGTGGGTCTGGGGACACTTGTAGGTCAGGCCGGGCCAGGGTAAGGATGACAGATCTCCCTACCATGCCCGAGCTTTCCTGGGATATTTGGTATCCGCCAGAGGGCGGTTTTAAGCCTATTTGACCAATTTCATCAAATTGGGCCCCGCACCTTAAGGGGGCCCCGCGCCAGCAGCGACAGAGTTACCGTTTGAAGCCTTTTCTGTATTCTAAGAGGAACTATAGGGTAGTTTTTACTTTTGGGGAACGCACCGCATTACCGTCGACAAATCCTTCAGCCGTGCGCCGCCAAATCCTTCCGCCCGGGTAAGTAAGTTTCAAAATTTTAGTATATCAAGCATTTAATGGTTTTTTTTGGTTAAAGACGAGCATACTACACGAAATATAAACATACATAAATTGTTACTTTTGTAGCGTAGGGGCCCCGCCATCACTTTTCTAATTGGGCCCGCAATTCCTAGCACCGGCCCTGGTCGGCAGGGTGCTGGATTTAATGTCTCTGAGAGAGGGCGGGCCCGGCCGGGCAGCTCTCCATCAGTGCCGGGCTGGAGTGTCGGCCTGGACTGTGTGCTCAGGCCTCGAGTGGGCCAAACCCACAGCCCGGGCAATGAGAGTGAGTGTGCGGCTGGGAAAAGCACACTCCGCATCTCCCCAGCTGTGACAGAACAATCTCTGCTCCCTCGGAGCAAAGTCCTCCTGCTCACTTCCAGTCGCCCACTTTGCTGTTTACCCACATGCCATCTGTCTGCAGAACGAGTCAGGACTCAGCTGGAAGTAAGGCCCCAGGCTGCTAATTAGACACCGACAGATTCCTGGAAGTGATTACAAGCTTGCGGGGCTCCTAACAGGATTTGTGAACGCTTCAGAACCGTCAGCTGAGCTCCCAGGCTGCAGGCTGGCCTGTGGGGTTTACAAAGCTGGAGTTTTATTCAGCTCCCAAATCCCGCTTTCAGCTCATTCGTTTTGTGCTGAGGCCAATGCGACCACTCTTCACCGTCACTCGCCACGCTGCCTACCACTTACTCCTGCAACTTGCCCCTTTACAAATGTTAGTCAAACATATCAAAGTGCTTCACAGACACTGAGCCACAGAAAGATATCAGGATAGGTGACCAAACACTGTGGCTGACAGAGGCAGAAAGATATCAGGATAGGTGACCAAACACTGTGGCTGACAGAGGCAGAAAGATATCAGGATAGGTGACCAAACACTGTGGCTGACAGAGGCAGAAAGATATCAGGATAGGTGACCAAACACTGTGGCTGACAGAGGCAGAAAGATATCAGGATAGGTGACCAAACACTGTGGCTGACAGAGGCAGAAAGATATCAGGATAGGTGACCAAACACTGTGGCTGACAGAGGCAGAAAGATATCAGGATAGGTGACCAAACACTGTGGCTGACAGAGGCAGAAAGATATCAGGATAGGTGACCAAACACTGTGGCTGACAGAGGCAGTAAAGTCCAAAGTAGTTGAGTGTTTTACAGGAGAGAGAGACAGAACGGTTCAGGGAGGCAATTCGAGAGCCCCTAGTCGAGGCAGAGAGCTTTTAACATCTGGAATACGTCACCTGAAAGCAACTTTTAATAGTCATTTTTCAAAGGGAACTGAATAAATACTTGAAGGAAAGGAAACTGCAGGGCAAAGGGGAAAGAGCAGAAGGATTGGGAGCAAACGAATAGCGTTTTCATACAGACACAATGGGCCGAGTGGCCTCCAGCTGTGCTCGTACCTTCCATGATTGTATGGCTTGGCCACTGATGGTGAAGCAATGTCAATCAGGGTGGCACATCAGGTCGGAACTGGAGGGTCACAGAGATGGTGGAGGATTATGGTGAGATTCCAGAGATAGGGAGTAGGGTGAAGCCATTGGCGGAGTCAGGGAGGGTCCACTCTTCCCCACCCTGAGGGCTAACGTTTGATTGGCAATCCAGCGGTGCTATCGTCAGGTGACACATCATAGAATCCCTACAGTACAGAAGGAGGCCATTCGACCCATTGAGTCTGCACCAGCCCTCTGAAAGGACACCCTACCTTGGCCCACGCCTGCACCCTATGTTTCTCACTCAAATGCGAGCCAGGGCAATGGGCTATGCAACTGTAGAGGCATCAGACAATCCGAATTCCCCCTCCTCCCTCCAATACCCCCGCACATTCACTCACTCAGCTCACTCACCACTCACTCACTCATTCAGCTCACTCACCACTCACTCACTCAGCTCACTCACTCACTCAGCACACTCACTCTCACATTCACACTCACCTCACTCACTCAGCTCACTCACCACTCACTCACTCATTCAGCTCACTCACCACTCACTCACTCAGCTCACTCACTCACTCAGCACACTCACTCTCACATTCACACTCACCTCACTCACGTCACTCACTCACTCACTTTACTCACCACTCACTCAGAACACTCACTCTCACACTCACCTCACTCATGTCACATCACTCACACTCTCACTCACTTAACTCATTCACACTCACTCACAGCACACTCACACGTACACTCACCTCACTCATGTCACTCGCTCACCCACACACTCAGTCACACTCACTCACTTACCTCACTCACCTCACTCAGCACACCCACTCACAGACTCACACTTACACTCACCTCACTCACTCACCGTCACTCACACACACACATCCTCATTCATACACTCATTCACACACTCTCACTGAATCATTCCCCACTCTCTGACTCTCTCACTCTTGGTCACTCACACTCACTCACTCACTCAATCACTCACACTCACTCAGCACACTCAACTTCAACTCACACACTCACACTTACACTCACCTCACTCACTCACGCCACTTACTCACCCACACACACGGTCACACACTCAGTCACTCACTTACCTCACTCACTTACACACTCTCACTCACACACTCACTCACACACTCACTCACACACACACAATCACACACTCTCACTCACATACACACACACTCTTACTCACACACACTTACACACTCACTCACACTCACACACAATCACACACTCTCACACTCACTCACACACTCACTCACAATCACACACTCTCACTCACACACACACACACTCTTACTCACACACACTTACACACTCACTCACACTCACACACTCACTCACACACACACTCTCACTCACATACACACACTCACTCACACACAGTCACTCACTCACACACTCACTCACACACTCACTCACAATCACACATTCTCACTCACACACACACACTCTTACTCACACACTTACACACTCACTCACACTCACACACTCACTCACACACACACTCTCACTCACATACACACACTCACTCACACACACTTACACACACACACACTTACACACTCACTCACACTCACACACTCACACTCACACACACACTCTCACTCACATACACACACTCACTCACACACTCACTCACAATCACACACTCTCACTCACATACACACACACTCTTACTCACACACACACCCCCACCCCAACCCTGCCCTTACCCACCTCTCGGATATACTATTGTTGGTCCACTGCGTCCCCACCCTCATACCATCATACCATCCACCCCACCCCCACAATGCTTTGCCCTCCCCCATTCCAGTCTCTCCTCCTCTTGAGCAGCACCCAGTGATGGATTGATGAGAAGCAGGGATGTTAAATGGGCAGAATTGAAAGAGCTCACGGATTTCAGACTGCTCGGCTAGAGGAGGTTGTTGATTATTGACTGAGCCACATCGCACTGGCGGCAGATAAATGGATGGTGTTTCTTTAACTGTGGCAGCATCCAGTGCTGTGACAGAAGCCAATCTGTCACGGTAAACTGCACAGGATCTGAGCGTGGCTTTCATCTGGGTTCCTGGCACAGAGTAGAAAGGCCGGAGAATTCCAGGGATTCTGAGCGCCTGCCTCGTCCCTGGAGCTGTCTTCCAGGAGGAGACAGCTGCGTATGGAAATGTGGAACTGTTCCTTATTCTCCCGGACATTTTGAAGTTCTGTTGAGGGGACCATCAAAGCAGCTCTACTGAATGGAACAATCTTCTCTAAACCCCAGCCTTACTACTCGTAGGGGTCCGCACCCCCAACCTCTGGGGTGGGATTCTCTCAGGCAGAGTCGCCTCGGAGAGTCGCCGATTGCGCCGTTTTTGTACGTGACGCCGGTCCGACGCCGTTCCACCATTCTCTAAACCGGCGTGAACGCCGTCATCGTGAACGGCGCCGCGCCGCCTGGAGAATCGGCCGAGGGAGCAATCCCGCGATTCTTCCAGCATCCCGTGCGGCATTGCAGCTCAACGGGCTGGTCTCACACGATTGCCTGTGGAAGCGGGTGTGATCAGTGCCATGTTGAATGATGACAACCCGCTCTGCAATGAGCTGTGAGCTGCGGATCATTAGTCAATGTCTGACCTATCTTACTGACGTATTGGTTGAGTGTGTGTGTCATGTCTCTGGTGCTCCCTCTAGTGTCTAGCTAGTCTACGTGTACTTACATTAACCCCTTGTGTATCTACAGTGATGCATATCACCACATCCCCCCTTTTTCGTGTTACATATTTTCTTTTTTTTTTTTAATTTTTTTTTTATTGGAATTTTTTGCAGAAAATATAACAAAAAGTATAGTAAAAAGCAGTAATATGCAACTAACAGCCCCATAACACCCACAATTCCCCCCATACCGTAACATCACATGTATCACATTCCCCCACCCCCCCCCCCAAACAAGAGAACTTAACCATAAATTAAAATTAGATAAATCAAATTTAAATAAAATAAGCTAACATAATCAACGCCCCCCCCCCCCCCCCCCCGGGTTGCTGCTGCTACTGTCCCAGTACCCTATCGTTGAGCCAGAAAGTCGAGGAAAGGTTGCCACCGTTTAAAGAACCCTTGCACCGATCCTCTCAGGGCGAATTTAACCTTCTCAAGCTTAATAAAGCCCGCCATGTCATTGATCCAGGTCTCCACGCTTGGGGGCCTCGCGTCCTTCCACTGTAGCAAAATCCTTCGCCGGGCTACTAGGGACGCAAAGGCCAGCACACCGGCCTCTTTCGCCTCCTGCACTCCCGGCTCTACCCCAACCCCAAAGATCGCGAGTCCCCATCCTGGCTTGACCCTGGATCCCACCACCCTTGACACCGTCCTCGCCACCCCCTTCCAGAACTCCTCCAATGCCGGGCATGCCCAGAACATATGGGCATGGTTCGCTGGACTCCCCGAGCACCTGGCACACCTATCTTCACCCCCAAAGAACCTATTCATCCTCGTCCCAGTCATGTGGGCCCTATGCAGCACCTTGAATTGGATGAGGCTAAGCCGCGCACACGAGGAGGAAGAATTTACCCTCTCCAGGGCATCAGCCCATGTCCCGTCTTCGATCTGTTCCCCCAGTTCCCCCTCCCACTTCGTTTTCAGCTCCTCTACTGACGCCTCTTCCTTCTCCTGCATAAGCTTGTAGATATCGGATATCTTCCCCTCCCCGACCCAGACCCCCGAGAGCACCCTGTCACTCACCCCCTTCGCGGGGAGCGCAGGGAATCCCTCCACCTGCCGTCTAGCAAATGCCTTTACCTGCAGATATCTAAACATGTTTCCCGGCGGGAGCCCAAATTTCTCTTCCAACTCCCCCAGGCTCGCAAACCTTCCGTCGATAAACAGGTCCTTCAGCTGTCTAATGCCCGCTCTATACCATCCCCGAAATCCCCCATCCATGTTCCCCGGGACGAACCTATGGTTCCCCCTTAACGGAGCCTCCATCGAGCCCCCCACTTCTCCCCTATGTCGCCTCCACTGCCCCCAAATCTTGAGGGTAGCTGCCACCACCGGACTCGTGGTATACCTCATGGGAGGGAGCGGCCACGGCGCCGTTACCAGGGCCCCCAGGCTTGTATCCCCACAGGACGCTCTCTCCATCCGTTTCCATGCTGCCCCCTCCCCCTCCATCACCCACTTACGCACCATCGACACGTTGGCCGCCCAGTAATACCCCGAGAGGTTGGGCAACGCCAGCCCCCCCCCCATCCCTACTCCGCTCCAAGAAGACCCTCTTCACCCTCTGGGTGCCATGCGCCCAAACAAATCCCATGATGCTGCTAGTCACCCTTTTAAAAAAGGCCCTAGGGATAAAGATGGGCAAGCACTGGAAGAGGAACAAGAACCTCGAGAGAACCGTCATTTTGACGGATTGCACTCTGCCCGCCAGCGATAGCGGCACCATGTCCCACCTTTTAAATTCCTCCTCCATCTGTTCCACTAGTCTGGTGAAGTTAAGCTTATGAAGAGCCCCCCAACTCCTGGCCACCTGCACCCCCAGGTGTGTTACATATTTTCTGTACAGTAAAAGAAAATTGAACAAAAAAACAGGTAGATAAGCGATGCTATGTACAAGTCACGATAACAGTGAGTACTAAACAATAAGTCCAAATCATGGGCGGTATTTTCCCCTACCTGGTGGGGCGGAGGGTCCCGGCGTAGTGGATTGGCGCCAAACACTCCGGTGTCGGGCCTCCCCAAAGGTGCGGAATTCTCTGCATCTTTAGGGGCTAGGCCCGCGCCGGAGTGGCGCCCGCTCCGCCGACTGGCGCCAACGGCCTTTGGCACCATGCCAGCCGGCATCAGGGCTGACCAAAAAGCCTTTACCGGTCGGCGTGAGTCTGCGCATGCGCCGGAGCGTCAGCGGCCGCTGATGTCACCACCGGCGCATGCGCGGTGGGGGGGGCGTCTCTTCCACCTCCGCCATGGTGGAGGCCGTGGCGGCGGCGGAAGAAAAAGAGTGCCCCCACGGCACAGGCCCGCCCGCCGATCGGTGGGCCTCAATTGCAGGCCAGGCCACCGTGGGGGCACCCCCGGGGTCCGATCGCCCCGCGCCCCCCCCCAGGACCCCGGGGCCCGCTCGCGCTGTCTGTTCCCGCCGGCACAGAGGTGGTTTGAACCACGTCGGCAGGAGGGGCCTGACAGCGGCGGGACTTCGGCCCATCACGGGCCGGAGAATTGCCGCGGGGGGCCCGCCAACCAGCGGGGCGCGGTTCCCGCCCCCGCCGATTCCTGGGTGGCAGAGAATTCCGGCCACGGCGGGATTTACAAAGGCCCCAGGCGATTCCCCGACCCTGCAGGGGGTCGGAGAATTCCACCCCATATGTGTGAGTCCAAAATCCATCAACTATCATGGTCGAATGTCTTTCTTGTTGGGTTGGTGAGTTGGTGATGTTGATGGTGGCATGCCCTTATGAATGCCATCAGTGTCCCTGTGCATAAGGAACCAAGAAGTGGTCAAATCACTTTGTTGTCTGATTTGGAGTCTTTTTTTCTTCCGATGCTTGTGACAGCGATGTTGGATGGCATCTGTCCTGAAAGCCAGATTGCCTGTTGGTAGTGCAGCACAGGGAATTGGGAAGATGCATCGTCCTGCTATGGTATGTCATTGCACTGAGCTGAGCAGTAACAGTGTCCCTCTTAGGCAGAGTTGTACCATGTCGTATCAGTCGTAGTTCCATTGGTCTTGTCTTTGTCGTGCTTGCTGTCGACGATATTGTCTTTGGTCCGCGTCGTGTCGTTGTCTTTGATATGGTTTCCATAGGTTGTGTTATTGTGTTGGTTGGTTTTGTTGCCGTGTTTGCTGCGCTCAAGGACCGCACTCTGTGGATAATACGAGTCCTTCACACAGTTACTCTTGTCAGCGTCCTTTGTGGCATCTGCTGTTTTCTTGAGCGTGCCGTCACTGAATTTGCGGCGCTCCTCGTCTGGAGTCATGTCTGGCTTACTCGAATCAGCTTTGGCTTGTGGTTGCTCCCCATCTTGTCTGTTTCACCTGAGTCAGTGTTGGTTTGTCGATGCTCCCCGTCCGGAGTCATTGTAGGTTCACTGGAGTCAGCTGAGATTTCTTGATGCTCCACGTCTGGAGTCAAAACATTCAGGAATGCATTTGCTTGTGGAGAGGATCGAGCGAATGAGGTTTGAAGTAACGTGGTGTCACCGGAGTCACCAGTAGTCTCACTGTGATCGTCGAGTGCCTCTGTACACACTAGCTGAGGTCTGTCACGTTGCACATCTTGGGCGAAATTCTCCAACCCCACGCAGGGTCGGAGAATCGGCCGGCGCCGCCGATATTGCCGCTCCCGCCATGTTAAAGATTCACCCACCCTCCATAAAACGGTGTTCTTCAAATCCCGCCGGCCGCCTTAGGTAACGGCTGGCGCCGGCGGGATGCCATTGTTTTTTTAAGCTTTTTTATTCACCGGCCCGGATGGGCCGAAGTCCCGCCGACGTGGCCATGGGTCATGTCGGCGAAAATCAAAGTAGGTTTATAACGGCGTCAACCATTGATGATGGTTGACACCGTTCAGTTACCTACATCGAGTGCGGGGGGTGGGGGGTAGGGGTGGGTGGGGGGGGTAGGGGTGGGTGGGGGGGGTAGTGGGGGGTGGGGGGGGGTAGGGT
>NC_052161.1:126994609-127138043 GCF_902713615.1 Scyliorhinus canicula | reverse complement strand
CCCCCCCGGAGTCAGATCCCCCCTCCCCCACACCAGGACAGCCCCCGCAGCATGAATGCCCCCCCCCCCCCCCCCCCGGAGTCAGATCCCCCCTCCCCCACACCAGGACAGCCCCCGCAGCATGAACGCCCCCCCCCCCCCCCGGAGTCAGATCCCCCCTCCCCCACACCAGGACAGCCCCGCAGCATGAACGCCCCCCCCCCCCCCCCCGGAGTCAGATCCCCCCTCCCCCACACCAGGACAGCCCCCGCAGCATGAACGCCCCCCCCGGAGTCAGATCCCCCCTCCCCCACACCAGGACAGCCCCCGCAGCATGAACGCCCCCCCCTCGGAGTCAGATCCCCCCTCCCCCACACCAGGACAGCCCCCGCAGCATGAACGCCCCCCCCCCCCCCCCCCGGAGTCAGATCCCCCCTCCCCCACACCAGGATAGCCCCCGCAGCATGAACGCCCCCCCCCCCCCCCCCCGGAGTCAGATCCCCCCTCCCCCACACCAGGACAGCCCCCGCAGCATGAACGCCCCCCCCCGGAGTCAGATCCCCCCTCCCCCACACCAGGACAGCCCCCTCAGCATGAACGCCCAGGTCCCGCCGGGTAGTCACACGCGAACGACGCCGGTGGGTCTCGGCCGAACTTGACGGGCACTCGGCCCGTCGAACGTGGAGAATCGCCGGGGGAGGGGGGGGCACATTGAGCGGCCCCCGACTGGCGCCGCGGCGACCAGGCCAGTATTTTAACCCTGTCATAGCCTCCAGGAGGACCACGGGGAAACCATTATCGGTGTTTCCATGCGACTCGTGGACTACGAGCTTCACAGGTAGAGGGGTGGAGGCTGCCCAGCTGGAGAGCATTAGACTCCCTTATAAAGCCGACCCAAAGCAGGGCCGGGAGCTGTTGGTCGTCCTCAAGAGGGACTGGATTGGGAGAGAGTTACTGCCGGGGGCAAAGTATTGGACGTCAGTTCCACTACCAGCGGCTTCCTCAAGTTACTAAAAACCCCATTGGTGGGTTAGAATCGAGGCCTTGGTGCCAGTTTTGAGGGGTTCCAGAGGCCTGACCCAGACTGAGGTGTGATCCACAGAGTGCCGGCCTCCGACGCTGCCTTGTACTTCATGTTCTCCAAGGTAGAGATAGAGTTGAGGATTGTCAGAGGATACAGCAGGACATAGATAGGTTGGAGAAATGGCAAATGGAGTTTAATCCAGACAAATGTGAGGTTATGCATTTTGGTAGATCTAACATACAGAGGAAATATACAGTAAATGGCAAAACGCTTAGGAGAGATGTGGGCCTGCATATTCACAGATCTTTGAAAGTGGAATTCTTGCCTTCATTGGACGGGACATCGAGTATAAAAATGGACAAATCTTGCTCCAGTTGTCTGGAAGCTTGGTAAGGCCGCACATGGAATATCGCGCACAATTCTGGTCGCCGCACTACCAGAAGGATGTGGAGGCTTTGGAGAGAGTGCAGAGGAGGTTTACCAGGATGTTGCCTGGTCTGGAGGGTGTTAGCTGTTTGGAGTGGCTGAATAGACTCGGACTGTTTTCATTAGAAAGACGGAGGTTGAGGGGTGACCTGATAGAGGTCTACAAGATAATGAGGGGTCATGGATAGAGTGGATGGGTAGGCACTCTTTCCCAGCGTGGATTTTTGATTCGATTTATTATTGTCACATGTATTAGTATACAGTGAAAAGTATTGTTTCTTGCATGCTGTACAAACAATGCATCGGGAAGGAAGGAGAGACTGCAGAATAAAATGTTACAGTTATAGCAAGGTGTAGAGAAAAGATCAACTTAATACGAGGTAGGTCCATTCAAAAGTCTGATGGCAGTAGGGAAGAAGCTGTTCTTGAATCGGTTGGCATGTGACCTCAAACTTTGGTATCTTTTTCCTGATGGAAGAAAGTGGAAGAGAGTATGTCCGAGGTGCGTGTGGTCCTTAATTATGCTGGCTGCCTTTCTAAGGCAGCAGGAATTATAGATAGAGTCAGTGGATGGGAGGCTGGTTTGCGTGATGGACTGGGCTACATTTGTTGTTTCCTGCGGTCTTGGGCAGAGCAGGCTCCATACCAAGCTGTGATACAACCAGAAAGGATGCTTTCTATGGTGCATCTGTAGAAGTTGGTGAAGCTCATAGCTGACATGTCAAATTTCCTTAGTCTTCTGAGAACAGACTCATTGGTGGGCTTTTAAAATTTTTTTTTAGATTATCCAATTATTTTTTCCAATTAAGGGGCAATTTAGCGTGGCCAATCCACCTACTCTGCACATTTTTGGGTTGTGGGGGCGAAACCCACGCAGACACGGGGAGAATGTGCAAACTTCACACGGACAGTTGGTGGGCTTTCTTAACTATAGTGTTGCCATGGGGGGACCAGGACAGGCTGTTGGTGATCTGTACATCTAAAAACTTGAAGCTCTCGACCCTTTCTACTTTGTTTCCATTGATGTAGACAGGGGCATGTTCTCCACTACGCTTCCTGAAGTCGATGACAATCTCCTTTGTTTTGTTGACATTGAGGGAGAGATTATTGTCGTCGCACCAGTTCACCAGATTCTCTATCACATTCCTGTGCTCTGTCTCGTCATTGTTTTCCGACCCACTACGGTGGTGTCATCAGCAAATTTGAAAATCGAGTTGATGGAGAATTTGGCCACACAGTCATAGGTGTATAAGAAGTATAGTAGGGGGCTGAGGACACAGCCTTGTGGGGCACCGGTGTTGAGGATGATTGTGGAGGAGGTGTTGTTGCCTATCTTTACTGATTGTGGTCTGTGGGTTAGAAAGTTCAGGAAACAGTCGCAGAGGGAGGGACCGAGGCCAAGGGCACGGAGTTTGGAGATGAGTTTCGTAGGAATGACTTTTGAATGGACCTACCTCGTATTAAGTTGATCTTTTCTCTACACCTTGCCATAACTGTCACATTGAAAGCTGAGCTGTAGTCGATAAATAGGAGTCTGTCATAGGTGTCTTTGTTATCTAGGTGTTCCAGGGTAGAGTGCAGGGCCATGGAGATGGCGCCTGCTGTGGACCTGTTGCAGCGGTAGATGAACGGTCGTGGATCAAGGCAATCCGGGAGGCTGGAGGTGTCAGTCACCAGGGGGCATAGCTTTAAGGTCCGTGGGGCAAAGTTTAGAGGAGACGTGCGAGGCAGGTTTTTTACACAGAAGGTGGTGAGTGTTTGGAACTCGTTGCCAGGGGAGGTTGTGGAAGCAGATACATTAACGGAGTTCAGAAGGAATCTTGGCAAACACATGGATAGGATGGGGATAGAGGGATACGGCACAAGGAAGTGTTGAGGGTTTAGGCCAAGGTTGGGATCATTACCAGTACAGATTTGGAGGGCCGAAGGGCCTGTTCCTTTGCTGTATTGTTCTTTGTTCAGATGATATTCTTGTTTCCCTCATGTAAAACTGACAGGTTTGTTCATAGCTTTAAGTAAGGACATTTGCGAATTTGTTGTATCAAGCTCTCTCCCAATCGAGTGATAAAGCTACATGTCAACAGCCCGCCCTTCAGCCGCTGTGTTTCTAAGAGTTTCTCAGAGTGTGTTGCAACAACTCCGCAATACTTGGATGTGTAAATCCGTAGCCCCGACCATCAATCATTTTTAGTGTTCTGCACCAATCAGCTACGGGGCTCCTCGTCCGTCTTGTTTAAGTTGACAGAGTACCATGAGTATTCACGAAGCTACATCGTCAGCCAGCCTCAGACTTGGTTTGTTTGCCTCACATCACCTCTGGAGGAACACCTGTCAATCTGTCTTGCTTTTAATTGAGAAACTTTTACCCTGGATCGCAACCCATGTTTTACCTGCCCTGTGAGAGTTTGATGGGGACAGTGTAGAGGGAGCTTTACTCTGTATCTAACCCCAGGGCCGGCTCAAGGCACCGGCAACTCAGGCAGTCGCCCGGGGCGCCATGTGCTAGGGGGCGCCAGACTCGGGACCCGCGCATGCGCAGTTGGGCCGGTGCCAACCAGCGCATGCGCGGTGGCCGCCCTCCCCCAGGGCGGCCCCGCCCCCCCGCTCGGTCCGCTCCCCCCGCCCCCCCTCGGTCGCCCCCGCCCCCTCCTCGGGTCCGTCCCCCCCCTCGGGTCCGCCCCCCCCTCGGGTCCTCCCCCCGCCCCGCCCTCGGGTCCGCCCCGCCCTCGGGTCCGCCCCGCCCTCGGGTCCGCCCCCCCCTCGGGTCCGCCCCCCCAGGCCCCTTTCGGGTCCGCCCCCACTCGGGTCCGCCCCCCTGCCCCCCCCTCGGGTCCGCCCCCCCGCCCCCCCCCTCGGGTCCGCCCCCCGCCCCTCCTCGGCCCCGCCCCCGCCCCCCCTCGGCCCCCCCCTTGCCCCCCCCCCCCCCCAAGGGCGCCGAAGTTCAGCTTGCCCGGGGCGCCAGCAACCCTAGGGCCGGCGCTGTCTAACCCTGTGCTGTACCTGTCCTGGGAGTGTTTATGGGGACAGTGTAGAGGGAGCTTTACTCTGTATCTAACCCCGTGCTGTACCTGTCCTGGGAGTGTCTGATGGGGACAGTGCAGAGGGAGCTTTACTCTGTATCTAACCCCATGCTGTACCTGTCCTGGGAGTGTTTGATGGGGACAGTGTAGAGGGAGCTTTACTCTGTATCTAACCCCATGCTGTACCTGTCCTGGGAGTGTTTGATGGGGACAGTGTAGAGGGAGCTTTACTCTGTATCTAACCCCGTGCTGTACCTGTCCTGGGAGTGTTTGATGGGGACAGTGTAGAGGGAGCTTTACTCTGTATCTAACCCCATGCTGTACCTGTCCTGGGAATGTTTGATGGGGACAGTGTAGAGGGAGCTTTACTCTGTATCCAACCCCGTGCTGTACCTGTCCTGGGAGTGTTTGATGGTGACCGTGTAGAGGGAGCTTTACTCTGTATCTAACCCCGTGCTGTACCTGTCCTGGGAGTGTTTGATGGGGACAGTGTAGAGGGAGCTTTACTCTGTATCTAACCCCATGCTGTACCTGTCCTGGGAGTGTTTGATGGGGACAGTGTAGAGGGAGCTTTATTCTGTATCCAACCCCGTGCTGTACCTGTCCTGGGAGAGTTTGATGGGGACAGTGTAGAGGGAGCTTTATTCTGTATCCAACCCCGTGCTGTACCTGTTCTGGGAGTGTTTGATGGGGACAGTGTAGAGGGAGCTTTATTCTATATCTAACCCCATTGCTGTACCTGTCCTGGGAGTGTTTGATGGGGGAGCTTTACTCTGTATTTAACCCCGTGCTGTACCTGTCTTGAGAGTGTTTAATGGGGACAGTGTGGAGTGAGCTTTACTCTGTATCTAACCTTGTGCTGTACCTGTCCTGAGATTGTTTTGAAGGGGCTGGTTTAGCACAGTGGGCTAAACAGCTGGTTTGTAATGCAGAGCAAGGCCAGCAGCACGGGTTCAATTCCCGGCCTCCCCGAACAGGCGTCGAAATGTGGCGACTAAGGGCTTTTCACAGAAACTTCATTGAAACCTACTTGTGACAATAAGCGATTATTATTATTACTCTGTATCTGACCCACTCTCTCTGCTCCTTCAAGATGCTGCTCAAAGCCTCTTTGGCCGAAGCTTTTAGTGTCTACCTCTTCTAATGTCTCCCGAAGTAGCTCGGTCTCGAATTCCATTTGATTACGCTCCTGCAAAGTGCTTCGGGTTGTTTTCCAAGTGAAAGGTGCCATATAAATGCAAGTTGTTGCTGGTGATGTCCGGCCTGTGTTTGGCGAAGACCTGGGGTTGAGCCTGGCCTCGAGATCTGGCTTCTGCCTATCGAAGCTTGTCCGTGAGGAAACAAATCAAAGTTTAACAAAAAGAATGCGGAGTGCTATTAGAGTGTAGAAGGTGTTGCAGCATTTGAGGCTAAAAGCTCCTCCGAGCAGTCAGTCTGACTGAGCAATCATTTCTCCCCCTTATCTTGATCAGCACAGTAGAATCTCCTGACAGATTTATTTCTTTCTGACTCTCCAATTTCAACTTTAGTGCCTGAGCTAATCTTTTATTGCAAGGGAGAGTTTATCTATCCTTAATGTCGTTTACACCATCTAAACCATTTATTTGGATCTAGGCTTGACATTCCATATCATCTCCTCGTTTCAAGTAATATGATTGCGGCTTTTTTAGTGTGTGTATATTTTCCCATACTGGTGCAGAAATGCCAGAGGTTTGGAGGATGGGAACTTGCTGATGCAGCATTCCCTATAACAGCCAGAGCTATTCGATTTGTTTCCTAGCCTCCATTTTAAAATCCACACCCTGGTTTGGATGTTTCTCCACGTCTTCGCCCCTTTCCACCTCCAATTGCCTTCAGCTCGACAATGCTCTTTGAGATTTCTTTTAACCAGCGAGGGAATCGAGGGTTGTGGGGATAAGGCGGAGTTGAGGATTATGACATCGGATCAGTCATAACTCGATGGGCCGAATGGCCTACATCTGCCCCTGCGTCTTTTGGTCTTGTGAATTCTCTGCACTCCTCCCATTCTGATGCCTTGCACCCTCCCTCCTCCCCATTTTAGTTTCTCCACCATCGGCAGCTATGCAGTCCCGGCCCCTCCCACTTCCCTCTTTAAAATCCTACTTAAATCTCATCCCCTCGATCAAACCTTTTATCGCCTGACCTAATGTGGGTCGGTGCCTATGGTAAACACCACTGGTCACACACTACGTGTATTACGGTACTCCCACTGTACTACAGTTAATGCAGTAAATCCCAGCCTGCTGGCTCCTCCCAGCAGGTGGTGTATAAAAGTGTCTGCTCTCCTGTGCTGCTGCCATTCTGGTTTCAGCTGCAGGAGGCTTAACATCTAGTGCAATAAATCCTCAATAGTTTCACCATTTTTGTCTCGTGGTCATTGATGGTACATCAGTGCCAAGTATTTGTCCAGCCCCTGTGTAGCACCTCGAGAGGCTTTATTATGTTGGAAGGTGCTATACAAATGCAGACTGTTGTTATATCGCTGTTTAAGACGATCATTGTTGGTGATAGGATGGCTGCCGAGCGCAGCTGCTGACACTGCTATTGAGTCTGTTGCTTTGCCTGAGAAGCCACAGGGTGAGTTGAGGCTACGGCAAGGTTCTCGCTTAACACTGACTCGCTTCACGTTGTTTCATTTTAACCTCACTAGTTAGGAGGCGTCAGTGTATCCGTCATTGCCACTTTCACCTCAACATTCTCTGTCCCAGTCTTCCTCTCTGTGGCCTGCCTGCTCACATGACCTTTCCCACAACCCTCCTCCATCTGTCCTCTGGCCCTCTTCCTTCTGTTACATAGAATGTACAGTGCAGAAGGAGGCCATTCGGCCCATCGAGTCTGCACCGGCTCTTGGAAAGAGCACCCTACCCAAGCCCATACCTCCACCCTATCCCCATAACCCAGTAACCCCACCCAACACTAAGGGCAATTTGGACCCTAAGGGCAATTTATCATGGCCAATCCACCTAACCTGCAGATCTTTGGACTGTGGGAGGAAACCGGAGCACCCGGAGGAAACCCACGCACACACGGGGAGGACGTGCAGACTCCACACAGACAGTGACCCAGCCGGGAATCGAACCTGGGACCCTGGAGCTGTGAAGCATTTGTGCTATCCACAATGCTACCGTGCTGCCCACCCTTGCCTCCTGGCGTTACTGAATCCCGGCATTACCGACTCCTGGCCTTGCCTCCCAGCTTCTGTTCTTATCTTAATTCCCCTGGATCTGGTTCTTTAATTGCTTCTCTTCTAGCTCCTGGCGTCCTTTCTGAACTCACACCAAGAAGATCTGGTCTCCATCTAGTGGTAGGAGTTGGTCGGTGCAGGTAGTCCTGGGACTTCAGCTGCTAACTGCACTGAACAGCCTCCACCACTAGATGGAACATGTCAGTCTAAAAGTACTGCACAGTCAGAAGTCTTACAACATCAGGTTAAACTCCAACAGGTTTGTTTCGAATCACTAGCTTTCGGAGTACTGCTCCTTCCTCGGGTGACACCAGTCCAACGCCGGCATTTCCATATCAAAAGTACTGCACGGGAGCTGAGTGTAATTATTTAAAAAACAATTAACATTGCATTTATATCATATTTCTTTTGTATTTCATTTTTCAAGTTATTCCTGTCAGGGATGCACATGGGGCTGGTTTAGCACAGTGGGCTAAACAGCTGGCTTGTAATGCGGAACAAGGCACCAGCGTGGGTTCAATTCCCATTCCGGCCTCCCCGAACAGGCGCCGGAATGTGGCGACTAGGGACTTCTCACGGGAACTTCATTGAAGCCTACTTGTGACAATAAGTGATTATTATTATGTCTGGTACAGTATTTCAATGCGTACACTCGTATTTTGGGTCAAAAAATGTCCCCAGGAACCTAACTCAGGCTTTCACATTGATTCCTATGGAGATCCACGATTCACTTAAAGTTGCAATTTTCAGGAGCACAAAGGCAACTTTAAGTGAGGACCCGCTGGACGTCACATGCAGTGTAACTCCCTGATTCCAGGAGGAAAAGTAGGGGCTGAAAGAAGCAGAGGGAAGTGAGAGAGAGAGAGGAGAGAGAAAAAGAGAAAATGGAGGGGGGGGGGGGGGGAGGTTGAGGAGAGACAATGAAAGCTGAGGCAGTAAGTAGTGAAAAGACATTGGGTGGGAGAAAAGGTGGGACAGCAGGAATGGGGGAGGAGGCTGAGAGGGAATGGAAATTAGAAGGAAAATTCTCACAGGGTTAAAATCAGAATCTTAAAACACAGGAGGAGCCAATCAACTCATAACGCCTGTGTCGGCTCTTTTGAGAGAGAGCAATCCAATTTAGTCCCGAATGTGTAGCAAATAAAGATGTCATCCATGGGACTATTGGAATTTTCTGATTTATTTTGAAAACACTTGCAAGAAAGAACAATTTCTAATGCTGGACGGTGGAATGTCTTTGATTTATGGGTCTCAGTCACAATACCAAGCTCTCCTGGGTGTAACGTAATGTTTCTTTCTCTTTTGTGCGAACTTTGGCGGCTGCTGTGTGCCTGCAAATCAACACTGATTACATTTCAGAAAGTAATTGATGCGAAGCACTTTGGGATGCTCTAAAGACCGTGAAAGGTGATATATGAATGCAAATCCTTCCTTCCTTTCTGACCTTGGTGTGTGTCCTTCACCTCAGACGTGTGTTCTGCTCAGTGGTTCTGGGGAGGTGCAGTAAGCAGGTGGAGCTGGGATTTCAAGATGTGTCATCTCTCTGCTTCATTGCTGGGGAGTAGAGATGCCAACAACAACACCCCTCCCCCCCCACCCCCACAATTATTTTGCCCTATTCTCCAGGAGGTGAAGATCAATCTCCAGGACGTTGTCCCCCATGCAAGAACCCAAAATATAGTTATAGGGACATGTAAAAAAAATACATTTTCTTCACTTTCTCTGAATCGCTTTCATCCCCACAAATGTTGCAGACGGGGGTTTGACTAAAAACCGCGAGTCACCAATCGCATAATGAAGATGCCGCCGTTCGCTTTCTGATTGGCTGGAAAGGGACATCACCTCAAAGTTGGACTGTTGAGCGACCAATAGGAAGAGAATGTTTGGGGTGGTTGGCGGCCAGAGGTCAAGCGATGACAACCTCCCTCGGGGAATCCGGCTGGGGCAGGATGTAATCCCAGGAGAATCAGAGAGAAGACATTATACAGGGGCGGACTAAACTGAAATATGTCTGAAAATCCAAGTCCCCCTCCTCAACGACACATGTAACCCACAGGGTGAGGGGTAAATCGTTTCTCTGCCCCCACCCCCACCCCACGCCCACATGCACTGGCCGGGCACAGGGATCCTGCAGCTAATACTCACCACCTCTCGACAAAGGACGGGTGTGACTGGAGCCAATGCTTGGACATCCCGACGGTTTTGACTTTGTGCATCGCTCCCTTTAAACTCTCGGACCCTGAGTCCAAATCACAAAACACATGAGGCCGCGGAAAATACTTCGATCTGAATAGCTGAGGAGCTGAGAATCTTGTTGTCGTTCTGGAGCTTCAGTGATCTGGAGTGTGCTGCCTGGAAGGCTGGCAGGAGCTGATTCAATAAGAACTTTCAAAAGGGAATTGGATTAACGCTTGAAAAGAAAAAGCACTGCAGGGGCCTGAGGTGGTGGCCTAATCCGATTGCGCCTTCAAAGAGTTAGCCCCGCAGCATGGGCCGAATGGCCTCCGGCTGTACTGCTAATAATTTTTTATTTATACGTGCGGCCTTTCAAAAGAAAGATGTCCAAAGGCAGAAGCACAAAGTAATAAAGAAAGTGGGTATTAATCAGGGAGTCGGAGGATTGGGATGGGGAAGTTGAGAATATCGGGCAGTGCATCTGTCTCCTGTTTGACTTTAAACACACACACACACACCTCGCAACCCCCCCCCCCACTCCACACACACACACACACACACACCTTCCCTTTTCTGTAGCCCTCCAAGATCTGTGTTCCCCCAGTTGTCGTCTTTAGCTTCACTCTGTACCCACCCCCATTTTTCATCCTCCACCGCTGACAGTCATGTCTTCAGCTACTTCAATGCCAAGCTCATGATTCTCTGCTCAAAGGATATTGAAGACTATGGGAGAGTGAGTAGATTATATTGGATAAGATATTGAAGACTATGGAGAGAGTGGATTATATTGGATAGGATATTGAAGACCATGGGGAGTGAGTGGATTATATTGGATAGGATATTGAAGACTATGGAGAGTGAGTGGATTATAGTGGATAGAATATTGAAGACCATGGGGAGTGAGTGGATTATATTGGATAGGATATTGAAGGCTATGGGACAGTGAGTGGATTATATTGGATTGATATTGAAGACTGCGGAGAGAGTGGATTATAATGGATAGGATATTGAAGACTATGGGATAGTGAGTGGATTATATTGGTTAGGATATTGAAGAGCATTAGGAGTGAGTGGATTATATTGGATAGGATATTGAAGACTATGGGAGAGTGCGTGAACTATATTGGATAGGATATTGAAGACTATGGAGAGTGTAGATTATATTGGATAGGATATTGAAGACTATGGAGAGAGTGGAATATATTGGATAGGATATTGAAGACTATGGGACAGTGAGTGGATTATATTGGATAGGATATTGAAGACTATGGAGAGAGTGGATTATATTGGATAGGATATTGAAGACTATGGAGAGAGTGGATTATATTGGATAGGATATTGAAGACTATGGAGAGTGAGTGGATTATATTGTTTGGATATTGAAGACTATGGAGAGAGTGGATTTAATTGGATAGGATATTGAAGACTATGGGATAGTGAGAGGATTATATTGGATAGGATATTGAAGACTATGGAGAGTGAGTGGATTATATTGGTTGGATATTGAAGTCTATGGAGAGAGTGGATTATATTGGATAGGATATTGAAGACTATGGGACAGTGAGTGGAATATATTGGATAGGATATTGAAGACTATGGGGGAGTGAGTGGATTATATTGGTTGGATATTGAAGACTATGGAGAGAGTGGATTATATTGGATAGGATATTGAAGACTATGGAGAGTGAGTAGATTATATTGGATAGGATATTGAAGACTATGGAGAGTGAGTAGATTATATTGGTTAGGATATTGAAGACTATGGAGAGAGTGGATTATATTGGATAGGATATTGAAGACTATGGAGAGAGTGGATTATATTGGATAGGATATTGAAGACTATGGAGAGAGTGGATTATATTGGATAGGATATTGAAGACTATGGAGAGTGAGTGGATTATATTGTTTGGATATTGAAGACTATGGAGAGAGTGGATTATATTGGATAGGATATTGAAGACTATGGGATAGTGAGTGGATTATATTGGATAGGATATTGAAGACTATGGAGAGTGAGTGGATTATATTGGTTGGATATTGAAGTCTATGGAGAGAGTGGATTATATTGGATAGGATATTGAAGACTATGGGACAGTGAGTGGAATATGTTGGATAGGATATTGAAGACTATGGAGAGTGAGTGGATTATATTGGTTGGATATTGAAGACTATGGAGAGTGTGGATTATAATGGATAGGATATTGAAGACTATGGGACAGTGAGTGGATTATATTGGATTGATATTGAACACTATGGAGAGAGTGGATTATAATGGATAGGATATTGAAGACTATGGAGAGTGAGTGGATTATATTGTATAGGATATTGAAGACTATGGGATAGTGAGTGAATTATATTGGATAGGATATTGAAGACTATGGGATAGTGAGTGGATTATATTGGATAGGATATTGAAGACTATGGGATAGTGAGTGGATTATATTGGATAGGATATTGAAGACTATGGGATAGTGAGTGGATTATATTGGATAGGATATTGAAGACTATGGAGAGAGTGGATTATATTGGATAGGATATTGAAGACTATGGAGAGTGAGTGGATTATATTGTTTGGATATTGAAGACTATGGAGAGAGTGGATTATATTGGATAGGATATTGAAGACTATGGGATAGTGAGTGGATTATATTGGATAGGATATTGAAGACTATGGAGAGTGAGTGGATTATATTGGTTGGATATTGAAGAATATGGAGTGAGTGGATTATATTGAATAGGATATTGAAGACTATGGAGAGAGTGGATCATATTGGATAGGATATTGAAGACTATGGAGAGTGAGTGGATTATGTTAGATAGTATATTGAAGATTATGGGAGAATGAGTGGATTATATTGGATAGGATATTGAAGAATATGGGGAGAGTGGATTATATTGGATAGGATATTGAAGACTATGGAGAGAGTGGATTATATTGGATAGGATATTGAAGAAAATGGGGAGAGTGGATTATATTGGATAGGATATTCAAGACTATGGGAGAGTGAGTGGATTATTTTGGATAGGATATTGAAGAGTATGGAGAGGGTGGATTATATTGGATAGGATATTGAAGAATATGGGGAGAATGGAATATATTGGATAGAAGATTGAAGACTATGGAGAGAGTGGATTATATTGGATAGGATATTGAAGACTATGGAGATAGTGGATTATATTGGATAGGATATTGAAGACTATGGAGATAATGGATTATATTGAACAGGATATTGAAGAAGACGGGGAGTGAACGGTTTACATTGGATAGGATATTGAAGATTATATGGAGTGCGCGGGATTATATCAGATGCATTATGATTCGGCCTTGTATCGATGGTCCGAACAAGTTTTTGATGTGTTGGAACAGTCAATGGTCGAAGATGTGGAGCCGTAAATGAATGAGATTATGGTGATTCCAGTAAGATTTAAAGCTGCTGTACCAAGCAGTACCAGGAGGAGGCAGAGTCTGACTGTGTAGCAAAAAGAAGCTCTGCTGTGACCTCCTACATATCAAAAACATTCACTTTGATTATATTCAGCTGAGGAATGTTTAATAGTTTGAAAATGATTCCCTTATCCAAATGCCAATTATAATGGAGAGGCTGTCATTTATTTATTAGCGCAGGTAACAATTAGGAAAAGAACGAAGAGCAGAATCAAAATGAACCATTTGTTCTGTCACCACAATCATTGTGATACCTTCACTGTCAAGGGTCCCATTGAATCCAATTCACTTGCTCTCTCTGAAAACCATTACACTGGCAGTTCATAAGTTGGTACCTCTCAAGGGTTTCAGCTCTCAAAGTGCTGCAGGCTTATTTTAAATCAAATTTGATCATGCAGAGGGATTTGCTGAAGCTTTTAACTCTGCACTCACTCAAAGACCGAGCACTCAGCACTCCTAGATAGTGTTCAAACAGAATGCAAAGTCAGCATTATTCCAAACCCGTCCCCGCTAAAATGAATCACGTTGATTAAGATATCAGCCCTGCCTCTTTCAGAGTTCAGGGAGGATATTAGCAGAGAGGCAGGCCATTCTGCGCAGTGTGCCGGTGCTAGCTCTTCGGTAGGGTTAGCCAATCCCACTCCTTCCGCTCCTTCTTGCAAACTGCTTATGTCAGTATTCTTTAGGACGTTACTGGTCAATCTGCTTCCTTTCAGGCAGCACATTCCACATCACAATAACACACTGTAAATAAAAATGTTTTCTCTGCTGAATCAGTGGGTGGCACCGTCACCACCGGTTGTTGCTTCAATTCCTACTTTAAAGACTTGATGATAAAGTTCAGCTTCCCACCATTCGCAGTGCGGGCACACAGCAATGTGCTAATGGACAAGCTATCGCTTTCCTTTCACTGATGACGATTGAGAGGAAAATATTTAGTAGGCCACAGGGGGGAATCTTTCCTGCTCTTCTTTCAGAGTTTCATCTCCATCTGGGAGGACAGACAGGGTGGCTTAACATGGCATCCAAAAGATAGCCCCTCTGACAGTGCAGCACTCCCTCAGTACTGCCCCTCTGACAGTGCAGCACTCCCTCAGTACTGACCCTCTGACAGTGCAGCACTCCCTCAGTACTGCCCCTCTGACAGTGCAGCACTCCCTCAGTACTGACCCTCTGACAGTGCAGCACTCCCTCAGTACTGACCCTCTGACAGTGCAGCACTCCCTCAGTACTGACCCTCTGACAGTGCAGCACTCCCTCAGTACTGACCCTCTGACAGTGTGGCACTCCCTCAGTACTGACCCTCTGACAGTGCAGCACTCCCTCAGTACTGACCCTCTGACAGTGCAGCACTCCCTCAGTACTGACCCTCTGGCAGCACTCCCTCAGTACTGACCCTCTGACAGTGCAGCACTCCCTCAGTACTGATCCTCTGACAGTGCAGCACTCCCTCAGTACTGACCCTCTGACAGTGCAGCACTCCCTCAGTACTGACCCTCTGACAGGGCAGCCACTCCCTCAGTACTGACCCCTCTGACACAGCTGCACTCCCTCAGTACTGACCCTCTGACAGTGCAGCACTCCCTCAGTACTGACCCTCTGACAGTGCGGCACTCCCTCAGTACTGACCCTCTGACAGTGCAGCACTCCCTCAGTACTGACCCTCTGACAGTGCAGCACTCCCTCAGTACTGACCCTCTGACAGTGCAGCACTCCCTCAGTACTGACCCTCTGACAGTGCAGCACTCCCTCAGTACTGACCCTCTGACAGTGCAGCACTCCCTCAGTACTGACCGTCTGACAGTGCAGCACTCCCTCAGTACTGACCCTCTGACAGTGCAGCTCTCCCTCAGTACTGACCCTCTGACAGTGCAGCACTCCCTCAGTACTGACCCTCTGACAGTGCAGCACTCCCTCAGTACAGACCCTCTGACAGTGCAGCACTCCCTCAGTACTGACCCTCTGACAGTCCAGCTCTCCCTCAGTACTGACCCTCTGACAGTGCAGCACTCCCTCAGTACTGACCCTCTGACAGTGCAGCACTCCCTCAGTACTGACCCTCTGGCAGTGCTGCACTCCCTCAGTACTGACCCTCTGACAGTGCAGCACTCCCTCAGTACTGACCCTCTGACAGTGCAGCACTCCCTCAGTACTGACCCTCTGACAGTGCAGCACTCCCTCAGTACTGACCCTCTGACAGTGCAGCACTCCCTCAGTACTGACCCTCTGACAGTGCAGCACTCCCTCAGTACTGACCCTCTGAATGTGCTGCACTCCCTCAATACTGACCCTCTGACAGTGCGGCACTCCCTCAGTACTGACCCTCTGACAGAGCAGCACTCCCTCAGTACTGACCCTCTGACAGTGCAGCACTCCCACAGTACTGACCCTCTGACTGTGTAGCACTCCCTCAATACTGACCCTCTGACAGTGCTGCACTCGCTCAGTACTGACCCTCTGACAGTGCAGCACTCCCTCAGTACTGACCCTCTGACAGAGCAGCACTCCCTCAGTACTGTCCCTCTGACAGAGCAGCTCTCCCTCAGTACTGACCCTCTGACAGAGCAGCTCTCCCTTAGTACTGTCCCTCTGACAGAGCAGCTCTCCCTCAGTACTGTCCCTCTGACAGAGCAGTGTTCCCTCAGGACTGTGGGACAGTGCTTCAATCTCACATCTTCTGTCTCAGCAACTCGTGCATTCCCGATGGGTCAATCCGCATTCATAACACGGCTGATGTGGGTTAGACTGCCCCCAAATGGACAAGTGAGGAATTATAACTGCTAGAAGGGAAGTTAGACGGTTGCCTGAAAGAGAAAAGAGTCGAAGGATCTGCTGATAGGCTGAGATGAAGAAGCTGGGAGGTGGCTAGTATGGAGCACAAACACCAGTCTGGATCAGAGGGACTGAATGGCCTGCCTGAGTGCTGCAAGTCCTTTAGAAGGGCTGGAAAGTGCATGGTTTGGTGTCTGACCTGCGCTGACCCCAGGAAATGACATTTTGCTCTGACTGTTTTTCCTGCTTCAGTCTAGTGAGCAGCCAGAACCTCCAAACCACAGTCAGTCATTTCAGAAGAAGGAGAAAAATCCAGGTGATGGGATTGTATCAACATGGTGTGTTGTTGTGATCAGGAAAGCAGTGTCCCAAAACCGACTCAATAATGAGTTTCCAATGGGAACTGGATAAATACTCCAAAAAGGGAAAAGAATTGGAGGGCTCTGGGGGAAGGAGCAGCGGGGGAGAGGGTGTTGGGAACTGATTCGATCGTCCCTTCAGTGAGCTGATAGAGGCCTGATCGGCCTCCTCTGTTGTGCAGCGGTTCTAAAATAGACGGATAAAGATCGGATTTTTAATTAAATCAATGCTGCTAATAACAGGTGGCTAAGTACAGATATTGTGTGGTGTATTGGACAGTGTTATCGAGTGGTTCAGTGAAGGGCAGATCGTCGTGCCTGTCCAATGGTGACAATGCCAGTTGAGTGAAGGTGACAGAGTCTTTATTGTAGACGGTGTGGCGACTCTTTAAATAGATTCTGCGTCTCCCCCCCGCCCCCAACCAGGGCTGGCTGCATTCGAGAGGAATCTACTGCCTGGACCACCCTCCACAACGGTCAGGCTACAGTCACGAATCCCCCCACCCCCAGGTCAACAAGGGATCCCAGGGAAGGAATCGGTACTTTAGAGACCATTCGAAGCGACGAGACAGTCACAGGTTGCAAACTGATCCAGAGATTGATCCGAGAGTAATCAATCGTCAGCACGCACTATGTCACCTTGCGACAAAAATACAGACCAGTTAGAGGTTGGCGTCCTACTGTTATTTGAGCATAAGATTCACTAATATAATCCTCCTCGTTCTCTTGTTCCCCTTCCTCTGCCATTTCTTCTCTGTTGTCCTTTTGCTCTTGTTGGAGATTGAGAGCTGATGACTCTGGAGATGGGGCCGTCTCAGTATTCGCCCTTTATTGAAAATGGTGCCGAACGTGTTGCTCCCTGCTCTGTACTAGTTAAAAAGTGGCCCCTTGGGGTTCTGCCAAGTCAGGAGTGAGTTCCCCTGGTGGCCAAGGCAGGAGGAGGCCATTCAGCCCCCTACAGAACCTATCCCAACGTTCAGTTCGATCCGGAGTGGTTTAACCCACCTCTTGTTGTATAACATTCACTGAACAAAAATCAGTTTCAGTTCAACATATCCCGGCCCTGGGTCACTGTCCGTGTGGAGTTTGCACGTTCTCCCCATGTCTGCATGGGTTTCACCCCCACAACCCAAAGATGTGCAGGATAGGTAGATTGGCCACTCTAAAATTGCCCCTTAATTGGAAAAAATAATTGGGTACTCTAAATTTAAAAAAAAAGTTTCAGTTGGCATCTTTGCTGGAGAGACGTGGGTAAGACAGGCTTACGTTCAGCTGGGACTCTTTCACGTACTGTCTGTGCTCCAATATGACGAATAGATTAATATATTCTGGGTCATGACAGTTAGTGTGTGTGGGACTGTACCCCAGGGAGAGTCAGTGTGTGTGGGACTGTACCCTGGGGAGAGTCAGTGTGTGTGGGACGGTACCCCAGAGAGAGTCAGTGTGTGTGGGACTGTACCCCGGGGAGAGTCAGTGTGTGTGGGACTGTACCCCAGGGAGAGTCAGTGTGTGTGGGACTGTACCCCAGAGAGAGTCAGTGTGTGTGGGACTGTACCCCAGAGAGAGTCAGTGTGTGTGGGACTGTACCCCGGGGAGAGTCAGTGTGTGGGACTGTACCCCAGAGAGAGTCAGTGTGTGTGGGACTGTACCCCGGGGAGAGTCAGTGTGTGTGGGACTGTACCCCAGGGAGAGTCAGTGTGTGTGGGACTGTACCCCAGGGAGAGTCAGTGTGTGTGGGACTGTACCCCAGGGAGAGTTAGTGTGTGTGAGTCTGTACCCCAGGGAGAGTCAGTGTGTGTGGGACTGTACCCCGGGGAGAGTCAGTGTGTGTGGGACTGTACCCCGGGGAGAGTCAGTGTGTGTGGGTCTGTACCCCGGGGAGAGTCAGTGTGTGTGGGGCTGTACCCCGGGGAGAGTCAGTGTGTGTGGGACTGTACCCCAGAGAGAGTCAGTGTGTGTGGGACTGTACCCCGGGGAGAGTCAGTGTGTGGGACTGTACCCCGGGGAGAGTCAGTGTGTGTGGGACTTTACCCCGGGGAGAGTCAGTGTGTGTGGGACTGTACCCAGAGAGTCAGTGTGTGGGACTGTACCCCAGAGAGAGTCAGTGTGTGTGGGACTGTACCCCAGAGAGAGTCAGTGTGGGTGGGACTGTACCCCGGGGAGAGTCAGTGTGTGTGGGACTGTACCCCGGGGAGAGTCAGTGTGTGTGGGACTGTACCCCAGAGAGAGTCAGTGTGTGTGGGACTGTACCCCGGGGGGGGGGGGGGGGGGGTCAGTGTGTGTGGGACTGTACCCCAGGGAGAGTCAGTGTGTGTGGGTCTGTACCCCGGGGAGAGTCAGTGTGTGTGGGTCTGTACCCCGGGGAGAGTCAGTGTGTGTGGGTCTGTACCCCAGGGAGAGTCAGTGTGTGTGGGACTGTACCCCAGAGAGAGTCAGTGTGTGTGGGACTGTACCCCGGGGGGGGGGGGGGGGGGGGGGGGTCAGTGTGTGTGGGACTGTACCCCGGGAAGGGTCAGTGTGTGTGGGACTGTACCCCGGGAAGGGTCAGTGTGTGTGGGACTGTACCCCGGGGAGAGTCAGTGTGTGTGGGACTTTACCCCGGGGAGAGTCAGTGTGTGTGGGACTGTACCCCAGGGAGAGTCAGTGTGTGTGGGACTGTACCCCAGGGAGAGTCAGTGTGTGTGGGACTGTACCCCGGGGAGAGTCAGTGTGTGTGGGACTGTACCCCGGGGAGAGTCAGTGTGTGTGGGACTGTACCCCAGAGAGAGTCAGTGAGTGTGGGACTGTACCCCGGGGAGAGTCAGTGTGTGTGGGACTGTACCCCAGGGAGAGTCAGTGTGTGTGGGACTGTACCCCAGGGAGAGTCAGTGTGTCTGGGTCTGTACCCCAGGGAGAGTCAGTGTGTGTGGGACTGTACACCGGGGAGAGTCAGTGTGTGTGGGTCTGTACCCCAGGGAGAGTCAATGTGTGTGGGTCTGTACCCCAGAGAGAGTCAGTGTGGGTGGGACTGTACCCCGGGGAGAGTCAGTGTGTGTGGGACTGTACTCCGGGGAGAGTCAGTGTGTGTGGGACTGTACCCTGGGAAGGGTCAGTGTGTGTGGGACTGTATCCCGGGGAGAGTCAGTGTGTGTGGGACTGTACTCCGGGGAGAGTCAGTGTGTGTGGGACTGTACCCTGGGAAGGGTCAGTGTGTGTGGGACTGTACCCGGGGAGAGTCAGTGTGTGTGGGACTGTACCCCAGAGAGAGTCAGTGTGTGTGGGACTGTACCCCGGGGAGAGTCAGTGTCTGTGGGTCTGTACCCCGGGGAGAGTCAGTGTGTGTGGGTCTGTACCCCAGGGAGAGTCAGTGTGTGTGGGACTGTACCCCAGAGAGAGTCAGTGTGTGTGGGTCTGTACCCTGGGGAGAGTCAGTGTGCGTGGGACTGTACCCCAGAGAGAGTCAGTGTGTGTGGGACTGTACCCCAGAGAGAGTCAGTGTGTGTGGGACTGTACCCCGGGGAGAGTCAGTGTCTGTGGGTCTGTACCCCGGGGAGAGTCAGTGTGTGTGGGACTGTACCCCAGGGAGAGTCAGTGTGTGGGACTGTACCCTGGGGAGAGTCAGTGTGTGTGGGACTGTACCCCGGGGAGAGTCAGTGTGTGTGGGACTGTACCCCAGAGAGAGTTAGTGTGTGTGGGACTGTACCCCAGGGAGAGTCAGTGTGTGTGGGACTGTACCCCAGAGAGTGTCAGTGTGTGTGGGACTGTACCCCGGGGAGAGTCAGTGTCTGTGGGTCTGTACCCCGGGGAGAGTCAGTGTGTGTGGGTCTGTACCCCAGGGAGAGTCAGTGTGTGTGGGACTGTACCCCAGAGAGAGTCAGTGTGTGTGGGTCTGTACCCTGGGGAGAGTCAGTGTGTGTGGGTCTGTACCCCAGGGGAGAGTCAGTGTGTGTGGGACTGTACCCCGGGGAGAGTCAGTGTGTGTGGGTCTGTACCCCAGGGAGAGTCAGTGTGTGTGGGACTGTACCCCAGAGAGAGTCAGTGTGTGTAGGTCTGTACCCTGGGGAGAGTCAGTGTGTGTGGGACTGTACCCCAGAGAGAGTCAGTGTGTGTGGGACTGTACCCCGGGGAGAGACAGTGTGTGTGGGACTGTACCCCAGAGAGTCAGTGTGTGTGGGTCTGTACCCCAGAGAGAGTCAGAGTGTGTGGGACTGTACCCCAGGGGGGGGGGGCGTCAGTGTGTGTGGGACTGTACCCCAGGGAGAGTCAGTGTGTGTGGGACTGTACCCCGGGGAGAGTCAGTGTGTGTGGGTCTGTACCCCAGGGGAGAGTCAGTGTGTGTGGGACTGTACCCCAGGGAGAGTCAGTGTCTGTGGGACTGTACCCCGGGGAGAGTCAGTGTGTGTGGGTCTGTACCCCAGGGGAGAGTCAGTGTGTGTGGGACTGTACCCCAGAGAGAGTCAGTGTGTGTGGCACTGTACCCCGGGGAGAGTCAGTGTGTGGGACTGTACCCTGGGGAGAGTCAGTGTGTGTGGGACTGTACCCCAGAGAGAGTCAGTGTCTGTGGGACTGTACCCCAGGGAGAGTCAGTATGTGTGGGACTGTACCCCGGGGAGAGTCAGTGTCTGTGGGACTGTACCCCGGGGAGAGTCAGTGTGTATGGGTCTGTACACCGGGGAGAGTCAGTGTGTGGGACTGTACCCCGGGGAGAGTCAGTGTGTGTGGGACTGTACCCCGGGGAGAGTCAGTGTGTGTGGGACTGTACCCCGGAGAGAGTCAGTGTGTGTGGGACTGTACCCCGGGGAGAGTCAGTGTGTTTGGGACTGTACCCTGGGGAGAGTCAGTGAGTGTGGGTCTGTACCCCAGGGGAGAGTCAGTGTGTGTGGGACTGTACCCCGGGGAGAGTCAGTGTGTGTGGGTCTGTACCCCAGGGGAGAGTCAGTGTGTTTGGGACTGTACCCCGGGGAGAGTCAGTGTGTTTGGGACTGTACCCTGGGGAGAGTCAGTGAGTGTGGGACTGTACCCCAGAGAGAGTCAGTGTGTGTGGGACTGTACCCTGGGGAGAGTCAGTGAGTGTGGGACTGTACTCCGGGGAGAGTCAGTGTGTGTGGGACTGTACCCCAGGGAGAGTCAGTGTGTGTGGGACTGTACCCTGGGGAGAGTCAGTGAGTGTGGGACTGTACTCCGGGGAGAGTCAGTGTTTGGGGCTGTACCCCAGGGAGAGTCAGTGTGTGTGGGACTGTACCCCGGGGAGAGTCAGTGTGTGTGGGACTGTACCCCGGGGAGAGTCAGTGAGTGTGTGGGACTGTACCCTGGGGAGAGTCAGTGTGTGTGGGACTGTACCCCGGGGAGAGTCAGTGTGTGTGGGACTGTACCCCGGGGAGAGTCAGTGTGTGGGACTGTACCCTGGGGAGAGTCAGTGTGTGTGGGACTGTACCCCGGGGAGAGTCAGTGAGTGTGTGGGACTGTAACCTGGTGGGGATTTGTCCCAAGGGGAGTGAAGAGGGGAGATTGTGTCTTTAATGCTCTTGCTGTTAATATTGTTTGAATTGCTAGGTCTGGGTAATGTTGCGTTGAGCCCTAATTCAAATGAGCTGTTGACACAAACTCCATTGTTACTCTGTCAGTTGGTGATGAAAGATGCCAAGGTAAAAGGGGTTTGAGTTCTGCCCCTGGCTTCAACATCATTGAAGAACCTGAAGGGCACCTTTAAAATGCCCACGGCCTGCTCGACTGTGCTGCTTGTGATGACAGAGCTGCTGTTATAGTCGCACGCTGCCTCTTTTGACGGCTCTTGAGGTATTGTGATTTTTTGGAGCGGGATTTGCACCATTTTCACCCTGAAGGAGAGGCTGTTGGTCACGACAGAAATCCAGCCTCAGTGTCTATTTGTCAGACATGGTGTGAACTCGGATAGCACTGGGGTATCTCGCACTGGGGTGTCTCACACTGGGGTGTCTCACACTGGGGTGTCTCACACTGGGGTGTCTCACACTGGGCTGTCTCACACTGGGCTGTCTCGCACTGGGCTGTCTCGCACTGTGGTGTCTCGCACTGTGGTGTCTCGCACTGGGGTGTCTCGCACTGGGCTGTCTCGCACAGGGCTGTCTCGCACTGGGGTGTCTCACACTGGGGTGTCTCGCACTGGGCTGTCTCACACTGGGCTGTCTCGCACTGGGGTGTCTCGGACTGGGCTGTCTCACACTGGGGTATCTCACACTGGGCTGTCTCACACTGGGCTGTCTCACACTGGGGTATCTCACACTGGGGTATCTCACACTGGGCTGTCTCGCACTGGGCTGTCTCACACTGGGCTGTCTCACACTGGGCTGTCTCGCACTGGGCTGTCTCACACTGGGCTGTCTCACACTGGGGTATCTCACACTGGGCTGTCTCGCACTGGGGTGTCTCACACTGGGGTATCTCACACTGGGCTGTCTCACACTGGGGTGTCTCACACTGGGGTATCTCGCACTGGGCTGTCTCACACTGGGGTATCTCACACTGGGGTATCTCACACTGGGGTGTCTCTCACTGGGGTATCTCACACTGGGGTGTCTCACACTGGGGTATCTCACACTGGGCTGTCTCACACTGGGGTGTCTCACACTGGGGTATCTCGCACTGGGCTGTCTCACACTGGGGTATCTCACACTGGGGTATCTCACACTGGGGTATCTCACACTGGGGTATCTCACACTGGGGTGTCTCTCACTGGGGTATCTCACACTGGGGTATCTCACACTGGGGTATCTCACACTGGGGTGTCTCACACTGGGGTGTCTCTCACTGGGGTGTCTCACACTGGGGTGTCTCTCACTGGGGTATCTCACACTGGGGTATCTCACACTGGGGTGTCTCACACTGGGCTGTCTCACACTGGGGTATCTCACACTGGGGTATCTCACACTGGGCTGTCTCACACTGGGCTGTCTCGCACTGGGGTGTCTCGCACTGGGCTGTCTCTCACTGGGGTGTCTCGCACTGGGGTATCTCACACTGGGGTGTCTCGCACTGGGGTGTCTCTCACTGGGGTGTCTCACACTGGGGTGTCTCTCACTGGGGTATCTCACACTGGGGTGTCTCACACTGGGCTGTCTCACACTGGGGTGTCTCACACTGGGGTGTCTCACACTGGGCTGTCTCACACTGGGCTGTCTCGCACTGGGGTGTCTCACACTGGGGTTTCTCGCACTGGGGTGTCTCGCACTGGGGTGTCTCACACTGGGCTGTCTCACACTGGGCTGTCTCACACTGGGCTGTCTCACACTGGGCTGTCTCACACTGGGCTGTCTCACACTGGGGTATCTCACACTGGGGTGTCTCGCACTGGTGTGTCTCGCACTGGGCTGTCTCGCACTGGGGTGTCTCACACTGGGGTTTCTGACACTGGGTGTCTCGCACTGGGCTGTCTCGCAGTGGGGTATCTCACACTGGGGTATCTCACACTGGGGTGTCTCACACTGGGCTGCCTCGCACTGGGCTGTCTCGCAGTGGGGTATCTCACACTGGGGTATCTCACACTGGGGTGTCTCGCACTGGGCTGTCTCGCACTGGGGTTTCTCGCACTGGGGTATCTCACACTGGGCTGTCTCGCACTGGGGTTTCTTGCACTGGGGTGTCTCGCACTGGGGTGTCTCGCACTGGGCTGTCTCACACTGGGCTGTCTCGCACTGGGGTTTCTCGCACTGGGGTGTCTCGCACTGGGGTATCTCACACTGGGGTGTCTCGCACTGGGGTGTCTCGCACTGGGCTGTCTCGCACTGGGGTATCTCACACTGGGCTGTCTCGCACTGGGGTATCTCACACTGGGCTGTCTCGCACTGGGCTGTCTCGCACTGGGCTGTCTCGCACTGGGGTGTCTCGCACTGTGGTGTCTCGCACTGGGCTGTCTCGCACTGGGCTGTCTCGCACTGGGGTATCTCACACTGGGGTGTCTCGCACTGGGCTGTCTCGCACTGGGGTATCTCACACTGGGGTGTCTCACACTGGGGTATCTCACACTGGGCTGTCTCACAGTCTCGCACTGGGCTGTCTTGCACTGGGCTGTCTCGCACTGGGGTATCTCACACTGGGCTGTCTCGCACTGGGGTTTCTTGCACTGGGGTGTCTCGCACTGGGGTGTCTCGCACTGGGCTGTCTCACACTGGGCTGTCTCGCACTGGGGTTTCTCGCACTGGGGTGTCTCGCACTGGGGTTTCTCACACTGGGGTGTCTCGCACTGGGGTGTCTCGCACTGGGCTGTCTCGCACTGGGGTGTCTCACACTGGGCTGTCTCGCACTGGGGTATCTCACACTGGGCTGTCTCGCACTGGGGTGTCTCGCACTGGGCTGTCTCACACTGGGCTGTCTCGCAGTGGGGTGTCTCGCACTGGGCTGTCTCGCACTGGGGTATCTCACACTGGGGTGTCTCACACTGGGGTATCTCACACTGGGCTGTCTCACACTGGGGTATCTCACACTGGGCTGTCTCGCACTGGGGTTTCTTGCACTGGGGTGTCTCGCACTGGGGTGTCTCGCACTGGGCTGTCTCACACTGGGCTGTCTCGCACTGGGGTTTCTCGCACTGGGGTGTCTCGCACTGGGGTTTCTCACACTGGGGTGTCTCGCACTGGGGTGTCTCGCACTGGGCTGTCTCGCACTGGGGTGTCTCACACTGGGCTGTCTCGCACTGGGGTATCTCACACTGGGCTGTCTAGCACTGGGGTGTCTCGCACTGGGCTGTCTCACACTGGGCTGTCTCGCAGTGGGGTGTCTCGCACTGGGCTGTCTCGCACTGGGGTATCTCACACTGGGGTATCTCACACTGGGGTATCTCACACTGGGGTGTCTCACACTGGGCTGTCTCACACTGGGGTATCTCACACTGGGGTATCTCACACTGGGCTGTCTCACACTGGGCTGTCTCGCACTGGGGTATCTCACACTGGGGTGCAAGTTTGATTTTTCCCTGTTCTGACACGTCCCTCAGGTTTTTGTTGAGGCGAGTGCTATTTTGGTTTGTTTTCTGCGGAAAATGATCCTTTGTCTCTCCACACTTCTCTGTGTGGGCTATGCGTCAGTGAGTGCAGCACTCTCACCTCCGAGTCAAGAGGTTGTAGATTCATCTCACCCTCCAGAGGTGTAGGCCGACACCCCAATGCAGTCTGAGGGAGTGCTGCACCATCGGAGATGCTGATTTAGGATGACAAGTCTCCGCTGACCTTCTCCAGTTAGATCCCATGGTGCGAGCCACAGATGGACAGTGATGTTGTACCTGGTGTCAGCCAATAATTGTCCCTCATCCAAAATCAATTGTACAAATTAATTGGTCATTTATCAAATTGGCGTTTGTGGGGGTCCTCGATGTCTCCATATTTTGCCACTGCCTTTTCGACAATAAAACTGTGACTGGATTTCAAAAATGCTTCGGCCTCATTCGTGTTTTCAGATCCTTCCACGGCCTCGGCCCTCCCTATCTATAATCTCCTCCAGCCCCACAACACTTTGGGAAACCTGTGCTCCTCTAACTCAGGCCTCTTGGCCATCCACGGTTTAAATTGCTCCATCACTGAAGCCTGTGCCTAGGCCTCAATCTCTGGGATTCCTTCCCTGCACCGCTCTCCGATTCTCTGCCTTGCTTCCCTCCTTTAACACATCCCACCTCTTTGGCCAAGCGTTTTTTTGTCATCAGCCCTAATAACTCCCGATGTGTCTCAGAGCCATTTTGCGTTTTGTTTATCATGTTTCTGTGAAGTTTTTAAAATCGTGTTCAAGGGGTTATAGAAATGCAGGTTGTTTCTGGTTGGTGCTTCCGGAAGTCCTGCGGTTGTGAAAGGTGCTACGTCACAGAGTTGATACATTTCAGAAGGAGGCTATTCGGCCCATCGTGTCTGCACCAGCTCCTCAAATGAGCATTTGACATAGTGCCATTTCCCTGCCTCAATCCCGATCCGGCAAAATGGAGCATCCCATCGGCGGAGCATCCAACCCACTGTGCCGGATTCTCCAACCCGCCAGACCAACAGTTGGTGCCGGAGTGAGGTTAGTGCCAATCGCGAAGGCGCGATTCACTTGTGCTTTTAAAAATCATGAAACCGGCATATTTGTCTGCTGAGGGGGAGAGAGGGGGACGGAAAGGGTCCAACATCACCATAGTTTGCTGACAGTCGTACCGCTGGCCGGGGGCTTCTGCCAGGACCAGGGGGAGAAGCAGAAGGTGGGCTGTGAGGTTGGGTTGGACAGACACGGAACATCATTGCCGTACCGGAAAGGCAGCCATGCAGCCGCGCATGCCGCTAATAGCCCACTGTGAACTTAGAGCCACGAGTCATGTGGGTACCCCCCCCCGTCACCCCACTGGGTGCCCTCTGACCCCAGCTGACCCATCAGCGGGATGGACGCGCTCCAGCACAACCAGTGCCATCCTGTTGGCTGGGATGAGTGTGTGTGGGGAGAGTAATGTGTATGTGCGGCTGCAGCTTGTCAGCCTCCCGAGCGTCAATCACGGACCCGGCGTATCCCGCACCGTCTCTCATTGGAATTGATTGTGTTCCACATGGCGCCGATGCTAGACTCTCCACAGTCACTGAATCAGTCCAGGTTCGGCGCCAGTTTTGCTGTCGCGGAAGTTCATGGGCACGATTCTCCCATCGGGCGGCTAAGTGCCGATGCCGGCGTAAAAACGGGAGTGTTTTACTGCGGCGTCAGGGCCCGTTCCGAGACCCGATTCTCCGGGCCACAGTGGGATGGCATGGCGCTGGAGCAGCCCACGCCGCTCCAGCTGCCGAACCCGTCGCCAACTAGCGCATGCACTGTGGCCTTCTTCCCCACGTCAGCCTTGACATCAAATGGCACAGAGCTATAGGAGCCGGCGGGGAGGAAAGGAGGCCCCCCTGACTGAGAGGTCGGCCCGCCGATCGGTGGGACCCGATCGCGGACCAGGCCACTACGGAGGTCCTTCCAGGCTGCCCAACGCCAGAGTGGTTCAGCCACGCCTCGGCAGCGGTACGGCCCGCTCGGCCGGGTAGAGGAGAATCCCGCCCTACAGATCCCCCACACTTAGTCTCACAATTGGAGAATCTCGCCCCATATCTTTGTGGAATAAGAGGGAAACTATTTCACAGAATCACAGAATAGTTACGGCACAGAAGGAGGCCACTGGCCCACCATGTCTGCACCGGCTCTCCATGTGAGCTTTATGGGGCCTGATTCAGCGGCTTCATCACATCCAATTTGAGGCCGTTGAATCTCACGAGAGGCTTGAATCAAAATTCACAACACGCGAAACGTCTCTCGCGAAATTCAACGGAATCTTACGAGGCATCGCAATTGGGATCTTGCTCTTGCTGGGCGAGATCCAGGTGTACATATTTAAATGAGCTCTTAGACTCATTTAAATATGCGCTCGCGCAATTCACCTGGGGCCCGGGATTCACCGGCTTTGCACCGGGTGCCGTTTGGTGCTGGCTCACAAAGTTGTGAACCAGTCGTGGTGGCACCTCAGGGGGGGTCTCGCTGGGGAGCTGAGGGTGGTTGGGGACAGGACAGAGTGGTACCCTGGTATTCACTGGCACCTGGGAACCTTCGCACTGCCAGCCTGGTACCTTGGTACTGGCACCCAGGCACCCTGACAGTGATACCCTGCCCAAGTGCCAGATTGCCTGTGCCAGGGGTCAGGCCCGGGGCAGTCTTGCACATAAAGGGGGGGGGTTTGAGGGGCGTGGCTCAAGGACCCTGTAAGAGGTAAGTTCAGCGAAGTGGAAGGGGGGGTTCTGAAGCTGTGGTGGGGGGGTAATGAAGGGCTTTGAAATATCGGGGCCGCCATTAAAACCGGTGGCCTGATCTGCGAGTCGTCCTCTGAGCTCACCAGTACAGGAAATTACTCAAAGAGCGGCCTTGACCGGGGCTCCACTCCGAGGCCAAACAATCTTTAACTCAAGTTAAATCTTTAACTTGAGTCCGCTGAATCACACCCATGACTTGGTGCCATCCTCCTGCCATTTCCCCATACGCCTGCCAATCCAGCTAATCATCCAATGCCCTCTTGAATGCCTCGATTGAAGCTGCCTCCACCACACCGCCTGACAGTGCATTACAGACCCCAGCCACTCACTCGTGTGAAAAAGTTCTTTCTCGCATCACATTTGCTTCTTTTGCAAATTGGATTGGATTGGATTTGTTTATTGTCACGTGTATCGAGGTACAGTGAAAAGTATTTTTCTGCGAGCAGCTCAACAGATCATTCAGTACATGGAAGAAAAGGGAATTAAACAAAATTCAAGAAAATACATGAGAATACATAATAGGGCAACACAAGATATACAATGTAACTACATAAGCATTGGCATCGGATGAAGCATACAGGGTGTAGTGTTAATGAGGTCAGTCAATATGAGGGTCATTTAGGAGTCTGGTGACAGTGGGGAAGAAGCTGTTTTTGAGTCTGTTCGTGTGTGTTCTCAGACTTCTGTGTCTCCTGCCCGATGGAAGAAGTTGGAAGAGTGAGTAAGCCGGGTGGGAGGGGTCTCTGGTTATGCTGCCCACTTTCCCCCGGCAGCGGGAGGTGTAGATGGAGTCAATGGATGGGAGGCAGGTTCGTGTGATGGGTCACCTTCAATCTGTGCCGTCTCGTTCTAGATCATTTTACGAGCAGGAACAGTTTCTCCCTGTTGACTTTGTCCAGCTCCCTCATGATGTTGAACATCTCCATCAAATCTTCTCTGAGCCTTCTTCTCTCCAAGGGGCACAGTGCCAACCTCTCCAATCCATCCTCATAACTGATACTTCTCATCCTTCATCCTTGTAAATCTCACCTGCACTCTCTCCAATGCATTCACATCTTCCTCTAGTGTGGTTCCCAGAACTGTGCACATTACCCCAGCTGAGGTCTAACTAGTGTCCTCTGTAAGTTCAGTATAGCCTCCTTTCTCTTGTACTCTATTCCCTGATTAATAAAGCCCAGGATACTCTAAGCTTTATTCACTGCTCTCCTCTGACGAGAGTCCTGGAGAAGTCAGCACGACCTTCGAATTTGAGTCAGGCTGTTTAGGGTGATTTTGGGAATTGCTACTTGACACCGAGGGGGGGGGGGGGGGGGGGGGGGGGGTAATAGAAACACGGACTCCATCTGCAAAAGCTGTTGAGACTGCGGTGGGGAGGGTGATCAATTGGAAATTTAAAAGCTGCGTTGTCAGTGGGGAGAGTGAAAGGAGTGGAGGATGTGCGAGAAGCCAAAGTTGGAGAAGCACAGGGTTGTTGGAGTGGGGTCACGGAGAGGGGAAAGATGGTGAGGAGGAGGGGGGAGGGGGGGTCACTATTACTGGTGGTCAATGTGGGACACAAGGATTTGTTACCTAATGATCATTCTGTCTGTTTGAATAAATGAACAGCTTGAAGGGGGGGGGGGGGGGGGGGGAGCAGAAACGGGAAGGGAAGACGAGAGGGGAAAGCAGGAATATTTTGACTCCATTCCAGGTGCTTTCACAATGCAGTGGGCAGGTTAAATGCTTTTTCAACACACGGCCCAGAACTGTGTCGCCGTGGATATGGACGGCAGGGAGAAAAGGGAATTGAGGAGAAAATGATGGGATCTCCTGCATTGCGAGTCTGTGAACAGACTGTCAGTCTCTCTCATCCGAAACCATCCTCAGCCCCCTCCCTAAAGCGAATAGTGAACAGCCCTCCCCCCAACCCCCCCCCAGCTGCTTCCTCTCTGGGAGAGATACCTGGCAGAATTGTGAGCAGGTGATAGGGCGCCTTGATGCCTCATCCATAGGCAGTTAATAAATGAATGAAATTTAAGCTACAATGCACAGGCTCAGAGGGTGTCAGAACCCGAAGAGCAGAGCGAGAGAGCGAGAGAAAGAGAGAGAGAGTCACAGGCAGGAGGGAGCTTAATACACACATCAACTCTCTCTTAATCTGGAGCATCAATGAGCAGTTCGCTGTCACCAATCTAATAACAGAAGGACTTCAGAAATGGACCTACAGGCGCCAGCGAGAGACCACAGTAGGTTTAACAGTCTATTGTGCTCTACCTAGCAATCAATGCTACCTTATGTGATTTTAGTATTTTGTGTTAACAGACAGCTGCACTGCTTGCGTTTGACTGCATGAGGTGCAATGTGGGGGTCTTTCTGTTTTGTTTTGGTGCTCATCTTTAATGGGGACGTGGGGAGGGGGGCTGCTTTTCGTTTGGGGAGGGTGTGTGTGTGGAGGGGAGGGGAGAGATGGGGAAGGAAGGGGACTACTCTCCCCTGATGATGATGTTGGGGGGGGGGGGGGGTATACTTGAAGTTTGAGTGTGGCATCAATTCCAAGCTGATTGTGGGCAATGATGAACATACCGAACAGTGAGATCGGGTCAGCGAGTGTGGGAACAGAATAATACCTGACAGCTTAGCCCTTGTAAGGGACAGGGCAGATTGAGCAAGGTTTGGCAAGGGGGGGCAGGGCAGATTGAGCAAGGGTTTGGCAAGGGGGGGGGGGGGGAGCAATCTTTTTTTTTTATTAAAGAAAGCAAGCGTGTGCTGGGAAATGAGGGAGGGGATTTGGGATCTGCTTCTGAATTTCCCAGCACATCAGGAATTCGCTTCCTCAAGGCTCGCTCCCATTGTTGTGATGTTTGGTAGCAGGCTGCCCGGTACAATAAATTGACTTGATTAATGTCATTCCTGCAGATTTTGCTGCAGGTGAGTGAGTGCTTGTTCACTGTCTCCTCCCTCCCTCTCCCCACCACCCTCAACACTCCATTAACCCTTTGAGGCTCAGCCAGCCGAGAGCAAAAGCAAGCAGCTGGATGTTGTAGCGACGAGGCTTCTCGTTCGCTACGACTGCATAACTTTGCCTTACTCTGTCTGCATGCCGTCTTACTGAATCCAGGTCTAGTGGTTGCTGCATAATCTGCCTCGTGCCTTTCAGACAGAGGTAGATAGGTTCTTGATTAATAAGGGGATCAGGGGTTATGGGGAGAAGGCAGGAGAATGGGGATGAGAAAAATATCAGCCATGATTGAATGGCGGAGCGGACTCGATGGGCCGAGTGGCCTAATTCTGCTCCTATGTCTTATGGTGCCCCAGGGGAGGGTAAGTGGGTAGAGGCCATGGTGGGGGGGGGGGGGGGGGGGGGGGGGTTTGGAAACGGGGGTGGGGTGGGGTGGTGAGGAGCAGGGGTAGCAAATCACGGTTTGCACCGGACGTGTGGGCTCTCTGGTAGTGGGTCTGATGGGGGAGACGCGAGCAGAGGAGACGCAAGGGCAGCTGGGGAGAGGGAGATGGGGTGGGGGCTTCAGGGGTGAGTCACACTGACTCCCAGGATTCGCAACTGCAGGATCTGCTGGAATGTGTGGGGCTGCTTCAGAATTTGAAACGATTTTATCCGAGCTCTCCAATCCCTTGTCCCTCTGAGGTCTCTGCACTGCCCTCGTTGTGGTTTCTTCCCGAATGCCGGCACGGTAGCACAGCGGTTAGCACAGTTCCTTCACAGCGCCAGGGTCCCAGGTTCGATTCCCGGCTTGGGTCACTGGCTGTGTGGAGTCTGCACGTTCTCCCCGTGTCTGCGTGGGTTTCCTCCGGGCGCTCCGGTTTCCTCCCATGGTCCAAAGATGTGCAGGGTAGGTGAATTGGACATTCTGAATTCTCCCTCAGTGTATTCGAACAGGCGCCAGAATGTGACGACTCGGGGCTTTTCACAGTAACTTCATTGCAGCGTTAATGTAAGTCCACTTGTGACAATAAAGATTATTATTATTTAACCGCTGCACAGCTGCCGAGGTGCCGGTTCCCTCCTGAAATCTCTTGCTGATTTCTCGCTATCGATCCTCCCCTGAAATGCTCCGTAAACCCTGCCAGTTTGACCCTAGTGTCTCCTCTTCAAACTCGGTGTTGAATTCTTGTTTGATATCATTCCTGTGAAGCGCTCTGGGGTGTTTTACTCTACAAAAGGGGCTACATCAATGCAGGTTATTGTTGTCGTCGTCCTGGGTCTGGGGGTGGGGAGTAACCTGTTCCCAGGAACAGTGCGTGTGGCCCCCTGGCTCCCCCACCTCATCAGCCAAAGGTCGTACCTCAGAGCGAGGGGTGCAGGGGGAGGGGCAGAGTGAACTAGTCGCCACGCCCGTTTCCAATGAAGCAGCAATTTTGTCAATTAGTTGCTCTGCGATGTGAGTGTGCCAAACCGCAGCCCCCCCCGGTGTTGGTGATTCTCCAATACCCGCTGGTGATTGGGCGAGAGCAGGACAGCCGCGCGCACTCTGCATATTCGGGCCTGTTTCCCGTCGTGTGGATTGGGGGATGGGAGTGAGGCGGTGACTTATTTGAGGGTCCAATCAACTTAATAGAATAACAGAAACAAACTCAGGGGAAAATTAAAAGGAGCCGCTCCTGGAGCTGCCCAGAAATAACAAGGCACAACGGAAAAGTATCGACATCAAATCAAAATGTGAGAGGTGGGGCCGATAAAGCAAATCCAGCCCCTGCAGTGCCCACCGGTGCCCGGAAGGCCTCAAGGCTGTCCGTGGACACCGCATATGTTCCCTCCCCAGGGACACCCGGCCCTGCATATAGCCCCAGACAACCGCCTTGGTCGCCCACTGCCTGGGCCTGTTAACGGTGAGTTGGTGGTAATGGTGGGGAGGGTGGTGTGGAGTGAAATGTGCTAATTATTGATTCTTGTTGCTCTGTTTATCTCGCTAATCATCGTTAGCACTATGCATGGACTTGTGCGAACTTGCGTTTATTTTAAAATAAATTGTAAAAAGGGCAGCACGGTGGCGCAGTGGGTTAGCCCTGCTGCCTCACGGCACCGAGGTCCCAGGTTCAATCCCGGCTCTGGGTCACTGTCCGTGTGGAGTTTGCACATTCTCCCCGTGTCTGCGTGGGTTTTGCCCCCCAGAACCCAAAGATGTGCAGGGTAGGTGGATTGGCCACGCTAAATTGCCCCTTAATTGGATCAAAAATGAATTGGGCACTCTAAAATTAAAAAAAATATTGTAACAATCTACCCTCCCCTCCTCCCAGCTGGGATTACATTGTACATGATGGGCTGGATCTGCCCCTCCCCGACGCCGAAATCGCGTTCGGCAACAGGGCGGAGAAATCGAGAGTGGCACCGTTTTTTTAATTCTCCGCCCCCCCCCCCCGAAAAGCAGCGTAATCCAGGAGTACGCAGCGCTGATTATCCAGCGCCTCAGGCTATTGCCTGAGACCCGCCCCGCGATGCTCCGTCACCGACCGGCCGAGTTCCCCACGGCGTGGGTTACGTGTGCTCACGCAGTTTGTGAATTCGGCGTGGAGGCTGCAGACTTGGTCCGGGCCCGCCGGGGGAGGGCCGATCGACGGGTAGGGGAGGCTTCATAGAGGGCCGGGGTCACCGTGGGCGGGCGGTGCGGGCCGCGCGAGCGGCCGAAGGGGGGCACACCTTTGGCAGTCGAGGTCCGTGGGTAAGTCCGCCATGGAACATGGAACGGCCGCTGCAGGCCTCCGCCATGCGCACGTGCAGCCGCAAACCCAGAAATGCTCCGGGCTGTATCGGCAGTTCGAGCTGCGAGCTCCACACTGTCTCCCTACCAGCCCCCAGCAAAACGGTGAATCGGTGGCCATTTTACGCCAGTTTTCCTGACGTAAAAGACCATTGCTTTCACACCGGCTTGGGGACTTAGTCTCCAAAGCGGAGAATCCGAGGGGTGGCATGTGGCGCAGTGGTTAGCACTGGGTCTGCGGCGCTGAGGTCCCAGGTTCGAATCCCGGCCCTGGGTTACTGTCTGTGTGGAGTTTGCACATTCTCCCCGTGTCTGTCAAGGATGTGCTGGTTAGGTTGATTGGCCACGCTAAATTGTCCCTCAATTGGAAAAGAAAAGTAATTGGCTACTCTAAATTTATTTTTAAAAAGCGGAGAATCCAGCCCAATATGTCTCTAAAACAGACCATTCACCCAAATGTATTGGACTCCACATTAGCCTGCCCTCACCTTCATGGCCCCTTGTCCATATTCTTATACTTTCTTCTCCCTTATGTACACATCCCCTGAAATACATCAGTGCAATTTTCTTCAATCACTCCCCTCTTCCACATTATCACCACTGTCAAGAATGATCCCTCCTCAAGTCTCTATTTTACCTGTTGGTGACCATCTTACCTGTGTACCCCTTGTCTGAATTTAGCTATAGGTGGCAGAACCTGTTTCTCCATGTCCACCCTCTCAGGCATGTTGACTATTGAAGGCCCGCTGCACCTTGACACTTTTCCAGAGGAAACAGCCCAGGCTGTTCCTGTTGGTTGTGTTGATTCCTGAAGCCTCCTTGTAAATCTTCTCTACACTTCGCCCAATCTAATTTCAGTCGTATGGGGACCGTCTCTGTGCGCGGCCCTCCCAAAGAGGTCAGATCAAGGTTCGCCGTAACTTTGAAGGTTTTCCATTCCAGAAATGAATTCCAGTCCCCCCCCACACAACACTCTATAAGGGCCTCACTGCCCCCTCTTTCAGAGATTTCTGCTTTCCTGGATCTCTTTGTTATTCTCCCCCGTTTGTTTTCTTTCTTTGCGAGCAGTAAATTATCTCTTTTGTTCCTCCCACCAAAACAAACCATCTCACACATTGCTGCACCCAATTTAATCTCCCACTTACCCACCCACTCCGTCAGCCTGTGTTTTTTTTTGTCTTCCTGTGTTTTGGTGCAGCCTCCAAGTTGTTTTGGAATCCCTCCCTTCTCCCTACCTTTCCTCCCCCCCCCCACTAGCAATATGGTGGCATCTTTTTTTTAAATTTAGAGTACCCAATTATTTTTTTCCAATTAAGGGGCAATTTAGCGTGGCCAATCCACCTACACTGCACATCTTTGGGTTGTGGGGGCGAAACCCACGCAGACACGGGGAGAATGTGCAAACTCCACACGGACAGTGACCCAGAGCCGGGATTCGAACCCGGGTCCTCAGCGCCGTAGGCAGCAGTGCTAACCACTGTGCCACCGTGCTGTCCCAATATGGTGACATCTGCGTATATTTGGACATTTATACTTCCAATTCCTGAGAAGGGATCATTTATGTCTCTGGTGACTCCACCGTCCAAGTAAGCAATCCAGTCCAATACCACGTGTCCAACCTTCCACTAGGCCCATTAACTTCTCTTAAATCCTGCCCTTTGCCTTTTGCACTGGATTTGAGTTTATTGTCACGTGTACCGAGGTACAGCGAAAAGTACTGTTCTGCAAGCAGCTCAAACAGATCATTTAGTACATGAAAATAAAATAAAAATAAAATACATAATAGGGCAGCACAAGGTACACACGATAAATACATAGACACCGACACGGGTGAAGCACATAGGGGTGTAGTATTAATCAGGTCAGTCCACAAGAGGGTCGTTTGCGGGTCTGCTAACAGCGGGGAAGAAGCTGTTTTTGAACCAGTTTGTGTGTGTTCTCAGACTTTTGTATCTCCTGCCTGATGGAAGAAGTTGGAAGGGTGAGTAAGCCGGGTGGGAGGGGTCTTTGATTGATTATGCTGCCTGCTTTCCCCAGGCAGCGGGAGGTGTAGTCGGAGTCAATGGATGGGAGACAGGTTCGTGTGATGGACTGGGCAGTGTTCACGACTCTGAAGTTTCTTGCGGTCTTGGACCGAGCAGTTGCCTTACCAGGCTGTGATGCAGCCAGATAGGATGCTTTCTATGGTGCATCTGTAAAAGTTGGTAAGAGTTAGTGTGGTCATGCCGATTTTTCTTAGTTTCCTGGCATTTTTGGCAAAGATGAGCGTGAGGTCAGGTGTAATGCCTGGATCAGGTATGTCTCTCTTGTGGGGACCATGAATTGCATTCAATTTGAATTGGTTTTTGGAGCAGGCAAGGAGCTGGATTAGGGGTTTGCCCCTGTCCACACTCTGAGTCTGGCTTTGTAACTCTTGTTGTGCCTTCTTGGTGTTGGCGTTGACGTGAGTGGACCAGGACAGATCTTTGGTGATGTGTACCCCTAGGAATTTGAAGCTGCTAACCATCTGCACCTTGGCCCCGTTGATGCAGACAGGGATGTGTACAGTACTTAGCTTCTTGAAGTCAATGACCAGCTCTTTAGTTTTGCTGGCACTGAGGGATAGATTGTTGTCGTTGCACCACTCCACTGCGTTCCCTATCTCCCACCTGTATTCTGATTCGCCTGACTTTTGAGGTCCTCTTTCAATCTGTTTGCTACGTGACCCCCTGACTCTGTACACTCTGACCTTTGATACAAGTCTCGTGTGTGGCACACTTACTGAAGACCTCTCTCCTGCCCCCGGTACATCTTCGGTGGAAGAGGGAAGTTCTGGTGAAGCAGCGAACCTGTTCCCATTTCAGTCTTCCCAGAACTCCATCAACTCATCCTAGTATCAGCTCCCCCCTGTCTCAGGTAGAGATGTCAAATAATGCTAATCCTTCTGGATTTCTGCTCTCCTTTTAGTGTAATGGGTCTTTTTTTAAAATATGAATTTAGATGACTCAATTAATTTTTTCCAATTAAGGGGCAATTTAGCATGGCCAATCCACCTAACCTGCACATCTTTGGGTTGTGGGGGCGAATCCCACGCAGACACTGGAAGAACGTGGAAACTCCACATGAACAGTGACCCGGAGCATGGATCGAATCTGGGACCTCGACGCCGTGAGGCAGCAGTGCTAACCACTGCGCCGCCATCAATCTGACCGCGGCAAAAGTCTAGTGATGACCGTGAAAGAATTGTGGATTGTTGTTAAAAACCCGCCTCATTCACTAATGTACTTTGGACAAGGAAATCTGCTATCCTTACTTGCTCTAGCCTCCATGGTTGACTCTCAATTGGCCGTTCAAGGCAATAAATGCTATCCCAGCCAGAGACGCCCACAGCCAATGAATCAAAAAATGGTCTCCCACACAAACATGCACATCCTCCCACACACAACACTCTCTCCCCACACACCCAGCACCAGGATGAGATCAGCAAAGTTAGAATGAAATAGATACAGTAAATGCTGGAAATAATCAACAGGTCTGGCAAATTCTGTGAAGAGCAAAATTGGGTGAATAATTTTGGGTGGGATAGCCCTCTTCTTCAGAGTGTTCCTGTTGAGACCGGCTGTGATTTTTCCAGCTGGACTTTGTTTTATTTTAGAACTTAGCATAAAATCTGAGACCTGTCCTGTTAGAGTGTGGAAGCAAAAGAGAAAAGGCTGGAAAATCTCAGCAGGTCTGGGAGCATCTGTCAGGAGAGAAAAGGGCTGATGTTTCGAGTCCAGTTGACCCTTCGTCAAAGCGCAGACCCGATTCTAAGCTTTGATCAATGGTCATCTGGATTCGAAACGTTAGCTCTTTGGCAGTGGCCTTCTTCCCCGCACCGACCCCGACACCAAATAGCGCAGGGATCCAGCAGAGGCCCCCCCGACAGAGAGGCCGGCCGGCCGATTGCTGGGCCCCGATCGTGGACCAGGCCACTACAGAGGCCCTCCCCAGGGTTGGACCCCCCCCCCCCCCCCCCCCCCCCCACAGGCCGTCCCCGGACCCTTCCACCCCGAGGTCCCGCTGGCCCAGAGCATGTTAGAACGGCGCCGGCACGACTTGGATTTTTCCGGCCGGCCGCTTGGCCCGTCCGGGCCAGAGAATCGCGGCGCCGCCAGAGGATCGCCACTACGGCCGTTTGCGGTGATCCTCCATGCCGCCAGGCGCCATGTGCTCCTGCCCTTTTTTTCAGAGCTGGGAGAATGGCGTCCCGGCGTTGGGGCGGCGTGGCGCATTTCGCGGGCCCCCCGCCGATTCTCTGGCTTGGCGGGGGTCGGGGAATCGTGCCCGTGGTTTGGGCCCTGTCCAATTAGAATCTGGTCAGGGCCCTGTCCAATTAGAATAGGGTCTGGGCCCTGGCCAATTAGAATAGGGTCTGGGCCCTGTCCTGTTAGAATTGGGTCTGGGCCCTGGCCTGTTAGAGTGGGGTCTGGGCCCTGTCCTATTAGAGTGAGCACAGTAAGAAGTCTTACAACACCAGGTTAAAGTCCAACAGGTTTGTTTCAAACACGAGCTTTCGGAGCACGGCTCCTTCTTCACCTGAAGAAGGAGCCGTGCTCCGAAAGCTCGTGTTTGAAACAAACCTGTTGGACTTTAACCTGGTGTTGTAACACTTCTTACTGTGCTCACCCCAGTCCAACGCCGGCATCTCCACATCATGGCTATTAGAGTGAGGTCTGGGTCCTGTCCAATTAGAATAGGGTCTGGGCCCTGTCCTGTTAGAGTGAGGTCTGGGCCCTGTCCTGTTAGAATTGGGTCTGGGCCCTGTCCTGTTAGAGTGGGGTCTGGGCCCTGTCCTGTTAGAGTGGGGTCTGGGCCCTGTCCAGTTAGAATGGGGTCTGGATCCTGTCCTATTAGAATGGATTCTGGGCCCTGTCCTGTTAGAGTGGAGTTTGGGCCCTGTCCTGTTAGAATGCAGTTTGGGCCCTGACCTGTTAGAATGGAGTTTGGGCCCTGTCCTGTTAGAATGCAGTTTGGGCCCTGTCCTGTTAGAATGGAGTTTGTGCCCTGTCCTGTTAGAGTGGGGCCTGTGCCCTGTCCTGTTAGAGTGGGACCTGTACCCTGTCCTGTTAGAATGGAGTTTTGGCCCTGTCCTGTTAGAATGGATTCTGGGCCCTGTCCTGTTAGAATGGAGTTTGGGCCCTGTCCTGTTAGAGTGGAGTTTGGGCCCTGTCCTATTAGAGTGGAGTTTGAGCCCTGTCCTGTTAGAGTGGAGTTTGGGCCCTGTCTTGTTAGAGTGGAATCTGGGCCCTGTCCTGTTAGAAAGGGGTCGAGCCCCTGTCCTGTTGCAGTGGGGTCTGGGCTCAGTACTGTTGCAATGGCTTCTGGGGTCTGTCCTATTAGAATGGGGTCTGGGCCCTGGTCTGTTAGAATGGAGTTTGGGCCCTGTCCTGTTAGAGTGGGGCCTGTGCCCTGTCCTGTTAGAATGCAGTTTGGGCCCTGTCCTGTTAGAGTGGAGTTTGGGCCCTGTCCTGTTAGAGTGGGGCCTGTGCCCTGTCCTGTTAGAGTGGAGCCTGTGCCCTGTCCTGTTAGAATGGAGTTTGGGCCCTGTCCTGTTAGAGTGGGGCCTGTGCCCTGTCCTGTTAGAATAGGAGTTTGGGCCCTGTCCTGTTAGAGTGGGGCCTGTGCCCTGTCCTGTTAGAATGGAGTTTGGGCCCTGTCCTGTTAGAGTGGAGTTTGGGCCCTGTCCTGTTAGAATGGAGTTTGGGGCCTGTCCTGTTAGAGTGGGGCCTGTGCCCTGTCCTGTTAGAATGGAGTTTGGGCCCTGTCCTGTTAGAGTGGGGCCTGTGCCCTGTCCTGTTAGAATGGAGTTTGGGGCCTGTCCTGTTAGAGTGGGGCCTGTGCCCTGTCCTGTTAGAATGGAGTTTGGGCCCTCTACTGTTAGAACAGTGCCAGCATATTGCCAGGAAATGTCCTTCTGCCCCAGGGTCCATTCTCAACCTGTGCTCTCCCCAGCGTGGTCTCTTTGCCTGGTTCACATGGCAAAAACCCTGTTGTAAACCTTGCTGACGGGATGTTGCCCTGACGAGGGTGGAAATCCCACTGCGGGGCCGACGAGAGAGCGGAGATTCCTGCTAAAGAGATTGAAATGAGGTTCCCATGGATTCTTGTTGCATAAATGCCGAGGGTGGGGGGTGGGATGCTATAAGAACATAAGAACATAAGAACTAGGAGCAGGAGTAGGCCATCTGGCCCCTCGAGCCTGCTCCGCCATTCAATTAGATCATGGCTGATCTTTTGTGGACTCAGCTCCACTTTCCGGCCCGAACACCATAACCCTTAATCCCTTTATTCTTCAAAAAACTATCTATCTTTACCTTAAAAACATGTAATGAAGGAGCCTCAACTGCTTCACTGGGCAAGGAATTCCATAGATTCACAACCCTTTGGGTGAAGAAGTTCCTCCTAAACTCAGTCCTAAATCTACTTCCCCTTATTTTGAGGCTATGCCCCCTAGTTCTGCTGTCACCCGCCAGTGGAAACAACCTGCCCGCATCTATCCTATCTATTCCCTTCATAATTTTAAATGTTTCTATAAGATCCCCCCTCATCCTTCTAAATTCCAACGAGTACAGTCCCAATCTACTCAACCTCTCCTCATAATCCAACCCCTTCAGCTCTGGGATTAACCTGGTGAATCTCCTCTGCACACCCTCCAGCGCCAGTACGTCCTTTCTCAAGGAGACCAAAACTGAACACAATACTCCAGGTGTGGCCGCACTAACACCTTATACAATTGCAACATAACCTCCCTAGTCTTAAACTCCATCCCTCTAGCAATGAAGGACAAAATTCCATTTGCCTTCTTAATCACCTGTTGCACTTGTAAACCAACCTTCTGTGACTCATGCACTAGCACACCCAAGTCTCTCTGAACAGCGGCATGCTTTAATATTTTATCGTTTAAATAATAATCCCGTTTGCTGTTATTCCTACCAAAATGGATAACCTCACATTTGTCAACATTGTATTCCATCTGCCAGACCCGAGCCCATTCACTTAACCTATCCAAATCCCTCTGCAGACTTCCAGTATCCTCTGCACTTTTCGCTTTACCACTCATCTTAGTGTCATCTGCAAACTTGGACACATTGCCCTTGGTCCCCAACTCCAAATCATCAATGTAAATTGTGAACAATTGTGGGCCCAACACGGATCCCTGAGGGACACCACTAGCTACTGATTGCCAACCAGAGAAACACCCATTTATCCCAACTCTTTGCTTTCTATTAATTAACCAATCCTCTATCCATGCTACTACTTTACCCTTAATGCCATGCATCTTTATCTTATGCAGCAACCTTTTGTGTGGCACCTTGTCAAAGGCTTTCTGGAAATCCAGATATACCACATCCATCGGCTCCCCGTTATCTACTGCACTGGTAATGTCCTCAAAAAATTCCACTAAATTAGTTAGGCATGACCTGCCTTTTACGAACCCATGCTGCGTCTGCCCAATGGGACAATTTCTATCCAGATGCCTCGCAATTTCTTCCTTGATGATAGATTCCAGCATCTTCCCTATTACCGGAGTTAAACTCACTGGCCTATAATTTCCTGCTTTCTGCCTACCTCCTTTTTTAAACAGTGGCGTCACGTTTGCTAATTTCCAATCCACCGGGACCACCCCAGAGTCTAGTGAATTTCGGTAAATTATCACTAGTGCATCTGCAATTTCCCTAGCCATCTCTTTTAGCACTCTGGGATGCATTCCATCAGGGCCAGGAGACTTGTCTACCTTTAGCCCCATTAGCTTGCCCATCACTCCCTCCTTAGTGATAACAATCCTCTCAAGGTCCTCACCTGTCATAACCTAATTTCTATCAGTCGCTGGCATGTTATTTGTGTCTTCCACTGTGAAGACCGACCCAAAAAACCTGTTCAGTTCCTCAGCCATTTCCTCATTTCCCATTATTAAAACTCCCTTCTCATCCTCTAAAGGACCAATATTTACCTTAGCCACTCTTTTTTGTCTTATATATTTGTAAAAACTTTTACTGTCTGTTTTTATATTCTGAGATACATTCTATGGATGATCACATAGTGAGATCCCACCAGCGAGAATCTCACTCTTGACCTCATTGGGATTATGCGCCCATGTTGCCATTTGCGTTCGTGAGAACATAGAACACACAGTTCAAAGGAGACCACTCGGCCCATCGAGTCTGCACCGACCCACTTAAGCCCTCACTTCCACCCTATCCCCTAACCTAATAACCCCCCCCTAACTGTTTTGGTCATTAAGGGGCAATTCATCATGGCCAATCTCCCTAACCTGCACATCTTTGGACTGTGGGAGGAAACGGGAGCACTCGGAGGAAACCCACGCACACACCGGGGAGGACGTGCAGACTCCGCATAGACAGTGACCCAGCGAGGAATTGAACCTGGGACCCTGGCGCTGTGAAGCCACAGTGCTAGCCACATGTGCTGCCCTGCTGCCCTTCGGAGAAGATTCCAACCATAATTTTTGGAATGCACCACTGAGATTTTTCACTCGGGTATTTGCCCGGAGCAGGAGGTTAATTTTTAATTGCTGGAGAGTCCAGGGCAACGCAGGAAGGTGGACAATCCAACCCTCAGCCATACTTGCTAAACCAACCCCTGCCCCTCACCAATTCCCCCAACCTGTAATTGCTAAAACCTCCTTTAAACGCTGCTGGGGGCTGCCGACATCTCCAGCTGCCGGCAGCTCCGTCATGTTCTGCATCGCTTACTCTAGCCAGCCAGAAGTGAGAAAGGCTGATAGCAGGAAAGACAGCAGCAGTTCACATCACTGTTTGTGCTTGAGCAATTCCGACAGTGAGACAAGGATTACATCCCCCTATCTACAACTCCATTCTTATTAAACAAGAGACAAACTCAGATTCTTTTGTTTCCCCTCCTGGGAGCCGGCTGTTTAATAAACCTCAGAGCTGAGCTATCAGTGACCCTTTGATCATCTGCTGTCAATAGGGGGGGGGGGGGGGGGTAACTGATATTGAACTATCGATGTTTAAAGTTGAATTGCATGGAGAGCTGAACATGTCAATGTTTACTGCGCTCGTAATATGAACGTCACTGAGCGATTTCTTTGCTGCACCTGTTTGCACACATGGCCAGTCCACTGCGATTCCCTGTCAGACACTTCCATTCCTCATGTAGACTTGGTGATACAGTTCCCAGTGCCGAATCCCCCACTCGCTGTGATACAGTTCCCAGTGTCGTTTCCACTCGCCGTGATACAGTTTCCATTGTCGTTTCCACTCGCTGTGATACAGTTCCCATTGTCGTTTCCACTTGCTGTGATACAGTTTCCATTGTCGTTTCCACTTGCTGTGATAGTTTCCATTGTCGTTTCCACTCGCTGTGATACAGTTTCCATTGTCGTTTCCACTCGCTGTGATACAGTTTCCATTGTCGTTTCCACTCGATGTGATACAGTTCCCAGTGTTGTTTCCCCCACTCGCTCTGATACAGTTCCCAGTGTTGTTTCCCTCACTCGCTGTGATACAGTTCCCAGTGTCGTTTCCTTCACTCGCTGTGATACAGTTCTCAGTGTCGATTCTCCCACTCACTGTGATACAGTTCCCTGTGTCGTTTCCTTCACTCGCTGTGATACAGTTCCCAGTGTCGTTTCCCTCACTCGCTGTGATACAGTTCCCAGTGTCGAATCCCCCACTCGCTGTGATACAGTTCCCAGTGTCGAATCCCACACTCGCTGTGATACAGTTCCCAGTGTCGTTTCCCTCACTCGCTGTGATACAGTTCCCAGTGTCGAATCCCCCACTCACTGTGATACAGTTCCCAGTCTCGAATCCCCACTCGCTGTGATACAGTTCCCAGTGTCGTTTCCCCCACTCGCTGTGATACAGTTCCCAGTGTCGTTTCCCCCACTCGCTGTGATACAGTTCCCAGTGTCGATTCCCACACTCGCTGTGATACAGTTCCCAGTGTTGTTCCCCACTCGCTGTGATACAGTACCCAGTGCCGAAGAACCCATTCGCTGTGATACAGTTCCCAGTGTTGATTCCACTCACTGTGATACAGTTCCCAGTGTCGTTCCCCATTCCCTGTGATACAGTTCCCAGTGTCGTTCCCCAACTCGCTGTGATACAGTTCCCAGTGTCGTTCCCCAACTCGCTGTGATACAGTTCCCAGTGTCGATTCCCCCTCTAATTGTGATACAGTTCCCAATGTCATTTACCCCACTCGCTGTGATACAGTTCCCAGTGTCATTCCCCCACTCGCTGTGATACAGTTCCCAGTGTCATTCCCCCAATCGCTGTGATAAAGTTCCCAGTGTCATTCCCCCACTCACTGTGATACAGTTCCCAGTTTAGTTCCCCCACTCGCTGTGATACAGTTCCCAGTGTCATTCCCCACTCACTGTGATACAGTTCCCAGTGTTGTTACCCCAATCACTGTGATACAGTTCCCAGTGTCGCTCCCCCCTCGCTGTGATACAGTTAACAGTGCCGCTCCCCCCTCGTTGTGATACAGTTCCCAGTGTCGTTTCCCCACTCGCTGTGATACAGTTCACAGTGTCATTCCCCCACTCACTGTGATACGGTTCCCAGTGTCGTACCCAATCGCTGTGATACAGTTCTCAGTGTCGTTTCCCCACTCGCTGTGATACAGTTCCCAGTGTTGTTCCCCCACTCGCTGTGATACAGTTCCCAGAGTCATTTCCCCCACTCGCTGTGATACAGTTCCCAGTGTCGTTTCCCCACTCGCTGTGATACAGTTCACAGTGTCATTCCCCCACTCACTGTGATACGGTTCCCAGTGTCGTACCCAATCGCTGTGATACAGTTCTCAGTGTCGTTTCCCCACTCGCTGTGATACAGTTCCCAGTGTTGTTCCCCCACTCGCTGTGATACAGTTCCCAGAGTCATTTCCCCCACTCGCGGTGATACAGTTCCCAGTGTCGTTCCCCACTCACTGTTATACAGTTCACAGTGTCATTCCCCCACTCACTATGATACAGTTCCCAGTTTCATTCCCCCACTCGATGTGATACAGTTCCCAGTGTCATTTCCCCCACTCGCTGTGATACAGTTCCCAGTGTCGTTCCTCACTCGCTGTGATGCAGTTCCCAGTGTCGTTCCCCACTCGCTGTGATACAGTTCCCAGTGTCCTTTCCACTCGCTATGATACAGTTCCCAGTGTCGCTCCCCCCCTCGCTGTGATACAGTTCCCAGTTTCATTTCCCTCACTCGCTGTGATACAGTTCCCAGTGTCGTTTCCCCACTCGCTGTGATACAGTTCCCAGTGTCGTTTCCCCCACTCGCTGTGATACAGTTCCCAGTGTTGTTTCCATTCCCGGTGATATAGTTCCCAGTGTCGTTTCCCCACTCGCTGTGATACAGTTCCCAGTGTCATTCCCCCACTCACTTTGATACAGTTCCCAGTGTCGTTTCCCCACTCGCTGTGATACAGTTCCCAAGGTCATTCCCCCACTCACTTTGATACAGTTCCCAGTGTCGTTTCCCCCACTCGCTGTGATACAGTTCCCAGTGTCGTTTCCATTCCCGGTGATATAGTTCCCAGTGTCGTTTCCCCACTCGCTGTGATACAGTTCCCAGTGTCATTCCCCCACTCACTGTGATACAGTTCCCAGTGTCGTTTCCCCCACTCGCTGTGATACAGTTCCCAGTGTCGTTTCCATTCCCGGTGATATAGTTCCCAGTGTCGTTTCCCCACTCGCTGTGATACAGTTCCCAGTGTCATTCCCCCACTCACTTTGATACAGTTCCCAGTGTCGTTTCCCCCACTCGCTGTGATACAGTTTCCAGTGTCGTTTCCATTCCCGGTGATACAGTTCCCAGTGTCGTTCCCCCAGTCGCTGTGATACAGTGCCCTGTGTTGTTTCCCCACTCGCTCTGATACTGTTCCCAGTGTCGTTCCCCCAGTCACTGTGATACAGTTCCCAGTGTCGTTTCCCCACTCGCTGTGATACAGTTCCCAGTTTCATTCCCTCACTCGATGTGATACAGTTCCCAGTGCCATTTCCCCCACTCGCTGTGATATAGTTCCCAGTGTCGATTCCCCCATTCGCTGTGATACAGTTCCCAGTTTCATTCCCCCACTCGCTGCGATACAGTTCCCAGTGTCGATTCCCCCACTCGCTGCGATACAGTTCCCAGTGTCGTTTCCATTTCCGGTGGTACAGTTCCCAGTGTCGATTCCCCCACTCGCTGCGATACAGTTCCCAGTGTCGATTCCCCCACTCGCTGCGATACAGTTCCCAGTGTCGTTTCCATTTCCGGTGATACAGTTCCCAGTGTCGATTCCCCCACTCGCTGCGATACAGTTCCCAGTGTCGTTTCCATTTCCGGTGATACAGTTCCCAGTGTCGATTCCCCATTCGCTGTGATACAGTTCCCAGTGTCGATTCTCCACTCGCTGTGATACAGCTCACAGTGTCATTCCCCACTCACTGTGATACAGTTCCCAGTTTCATTCCCTCACTCGCTGTGATACAGTTCCCAGTGTCGGTTCCCCACTCGCTGTGATACAGATCACCGTGTCACTCTCTCACTCGCTGTGATACAGTTCTCAGTGTCGTTTCCATTCCCTGTGATACAGTTCCCAGTGTCGGTCCTCCACTCACTGTGATACAGTTCCCAGTGTCATTTACCCCACTCGCTGTGATACAGTTCCCAGTGTAATTTCCCCGACTCGCTGTGATACAGTTCCTAGTGTCGTTCCCCCATTCGCTGTGATACAGTTCCCAGTGTAATTTCCCACACTCGCTGTGATACAGGTCCCAGTGTTGTTCCCCCCTTCCCTGTGATACAGGTCCCAGTGTCGTTCCCCCATTCCCTGTGATACAATTCCCAGTGTAATTTCCCACACTCGCTGTGATACAGTTCCCAGTGTTGTTCCCCCCTTCCCTGTGATACAGGTCCCAGTGTCGTTCCCCCGTTCCCTGAGATACAATTCCCAGTGTCATTTCACCCACTCGCTATGATACTGTTCCCAGTGTCGTTTCCCCCTTCCCTGTGATACAATTCCGAGTGTCATTTCACCCACTCGCTATGATACTGTTCCCATTGTCGTTTCCCCCTTCCCTGTGATACAGTTCCCAGTGTCATTTCCCCCACTCGCTGTGATACAGTTCCCAGTGTCGTTTCCCCCTTCCCTGTGATACAGTTCCCAGTGTTGTTTCCCAGACTCGCTGTGATACAGTTCCCAGTGTCGTTCTCCATTCGCTGTGATACAGTTCCCAGTGTCGTTCTGCATTCGCTGTGATACAGTTCCCAGTGTCATTCCTCCACTCGCTGTGATACTGTTCCCAGTGCCGAATCCCCCACTCGCTGTGATGCAGTTCCCAGTGTCGTTCCCCACTCGCTGTGATACAGTTCCCAGTGTCGTTCCCCACTCCCTGTGATACAGTTCCGAGTGTCGTTTCCACTCGCTGTGATACAGTTCCCAGTGTCGTTTCCACTCGCTGTGATACAGTTCCCAGTGTCGTTTCCACTCGCTGTGACACAGTTCCCAGTCTTGTTTCCATTCCCTGTGATACAGTTCCCAGTGTCGTTTCCCCACTCGCTGTGATACAGTTTCCAGTGTCATTCCTCCACTCGCTGTGATATAGTTCCCAGTGCCGAATCCCCCACTCGCTGTGATACAGTTCCCAGTGTCGTTCCCCACTCGCTGTGATGCAGTTCCCAGTGTCGTTCCCCACTCGCTGTGATACAGTTCCCAGTGTCGTTCCCCCACTTGCTGTGATACAGTTCCCAGTGTTGTTTCCCCACTCACTGTGATACAGTTCCCAGTGTCATTTCCATTCCCTGTGATACAGTTCCCAGTGTCATTCCCCGCACTCGCTGTGATACAATTACCAGTGTAATTTCCCCCACTCGTGTAGTGATATTCAGATATCAATATAAATGATCAATGCATGTAAATGTAGTAGAGTCATTTCAACACTAGATGGCTCACAGTCAGAGACTGTAAGAACTCATTTCCCGCCTTTTCTAAGTCAGATGATTCAGATGATATTAGAACAGTGAACAAGCAAGACAAAGAATAGCGAGAGTGAGAGAAGTTAGAACGAGTTTGTTATAAAAGTGTATAGTTACATAGTTGTCTGTATTGCACTTTAATTCTTTATTGTTTAGTATTAAGTTATTAGTTTAGTATTAAGTAAAAGGACTCAGGTTATTATTTTACTATTCATTAAATAGTTCATCTTTCAACAAGAAGACTATTGGTCATTTTATCATCCAGGTGAATTCAAGAGTAATAAATATATTTTAGATAAGAAATTATTAAAATATAACAACCTGCAGTGATACAGTTCCCAGTGTCGTTCCCCCACTCGCTGTGATACAGTTCCCAGTGTCGCTCCCCCACTCGCTGCGATACAGTTCCCAGTGTCGCTCCCCCACTCACTGTGATACAGTTCCCAGTGTCGCTCCCCCACTCGCTGTGATACAGTTCCCAGTGTCGCTCCCCCACGCACTGTGATACAGTTCCCAGTGTCGCTCCCCCACTCGCTGTGATACAGTTCCCAATGTCGTTCCCCCACTCGATGTGATACAGTTCCCAGTTTCATTCCCTCAATCGATGTGATACAGTTCCCAGTGCGTTTCCCCCACTCGCTGTGATACAGTTCCCAGTGTTGTTTCCCTCACTCGCTGTGATACAGTTCCCAGTGTCGCTCCCCCACTCGCTGTGATACAGTTCCCAGTGTCGTTCCCCCACTCGATGTGATACAGTTCCCAGTTTCATTCCCTCAATCGATGTGATACAGTTCCCAGTGCCATTTCCCCCACTCGCTGTGATATAGTTCTCAGTGTTGTTCCCTCACTCGCTGTGATACAGTTCCCAGTGTTGTTCCCCACTCGCTGTGATACAGTTCCCAGTGTTGTTCCCCCACTCGCTGTGATACAGTACCCAGTGCCGGAGCCCCCATTCGCTGTGACACAGTTCCCAGTGTTGTTCCCCACTCACTGTGATACAGTTCCCAGTGTCGATTCCCAAACTCGCTGCGATACAGTTCCCAGTGTTGTTTCCATTTCCGGTGATACAGTTCCCAGTGTCAATTCTCCCACTCGCTGTGATACTGTTCACAGTGTCATTCCCCCACTCGCTCTGATACAGTTCCCAGTGTTGTTTCCCTCACTCGCTGTGATACAGTTCCCAGTGTCGGTTCCCCACTCGCTGTGATACAGATCACCGCGTCACTCTCTCACTCGCTGTGATACAGTTCTCAGTGTCATTTCCATTCCCTGTGATACAGTTCCCAGTGTCGACTCCCCCACTCGCTGTGATACAGTTCCCAGTGTCGGTCCTCCACTCGCTGTGATACAGTTCCCAGTGTCATTTCCCCCACTCGCTGTGATACAGTTCCCAGTGTAGTTTCCCCCACTCACTGTGATACAGTTCCCAGTGCCGAATCCCCCACTCACTGTGATACAATTCCCAATGTCGTTTCCCCCACTCGCTGTGATACAGTTCCCAGTGTCATTCCCCCACTCACTGTGATACAGTTCCCAGTGTCATTTACCCCACTCGCTGTGATACAGTTCCCAGTGTCGTTCCCCCATTCGCTGTGATACAGTTCCCAGTGTCGTTCCCCCACACGCTGTGATACAGTTCCCAGTGTCGTTTCCACTCGCAATGATACAGTTCCCAGTGTCGTTCCCCCGTTCCCTGTGATACAATTCCCAGTGTCATTTCACCCACTCGCTATGATACTGTTCCCAATGTCGTTTCCCCCTTCCCTGTGATACAGTTCCCAGTGTCATTTCCCCCACTCGCTGTGATACAGTTCCCAGTGTCGTTTCCCCCTTCCCTGTGATACAGTTCCCAGGTTTGTTTCCCCATTCACTGTGATACAGTTCCCAGTGTTGTTTCCCAGACTCGCTGTGATACAGTTCCCAGTGTCATTCCTCCACTCGCTGTGATACAGTTCCCAGTGTTGTTTCCCAGACTCGCTGTGATGCAGTTCCCAGTGTCGTTCCTCCACTCGCTGTGATACAGTTCCCAGTGTCGTTCTCCACTCGCTGTGATACAGTTCCAGTGTCGTTCCCCACTCGCTGTGATACAGTTCCCAGTGTCATTCCTCCACTCGCTGTGATACAGTTCCCAGTGTTGTTTCCCAGACTCGCTGTGATACAGTTCCCAGTGTCGTTCCTCCACTCGCTGTGATACAGTTCCCAGTGTCGTTCCCCACTCGCTGTGATACAGTTCCCAGTGTCATTCCTCCACTCGCTGTGATACTGTTCCCAGTGCCGAATCCCCCACTCGCTGTGATACAGTTCCCAGTGTCGTTCCCCCACTCGCTGTGATACAGTTCCCAGTGCTGGAGCCCACATTCGCTGTGATACAGTTCCCAGTGTTGATTCCATTCACTATGATACAGTTCCCAGTGTCGTTCCCCACTCGCTGTGATACAGTTCCCAGTGTCGTTCCCAAACTCGCTGTGATACAGGTCCCAGTGTCGTTCTCCCGTTCCCTGTGATACAATTCCCAGTGTCATTTCACCCATTCGCTATGATACAGTTCCCAGTGTCATTTCCCCCTTCCCTGTGATACAGTTCCCAGTGTCGTTTCCCCCACTCGCTGTGATACAGTTCCCAGTGTCGTTCCCCCGCTCGCTGTGATATAGTTCCCAGTGTCAATTCCCCCACTCACTGTGATACAGTTCCCAGTTTCATTCCCTCACTCGCTGTGATACAGTTCCCAGTGTCGCTCCCCCACTCGCTGTGATACAGTTCCCAGTGCTGCTCCCCCACTCACTGTGATACAGTTCCCAGTCTCGTTTCCACCACTCGCTGTGATACAGTTCCCAGTGTCGTTTCCCCCCACTCGCTGTGATACAGTTCCCAGTCTCGTTTCCACCACTCGCTGTGATACAGTTCCCAGTGTCGTTTCCCCCCACTCGCTGTGATACAGTTCCCAGTGCCGAATCCCCCTCTCGCTGTGATACAGTTCCCAGTGTCGTTTCCCCACTCGCTGTGATACAGTTCCCAGTGTCGTTTCCCCACTCGCTGTGATACAGTTCCCAGTGTCGTTTCCCCCCACTCGCTGTGATACAGTTCCCAGTGTCGTTTCCCCACTCGCTGTGATACAGTTCCCAGTGTCGTTTCCCCCATTCGCTGTGATACAGTTCCCAGTGTCGTTTCCCCCCACTCGCTGTGATACAGTTCCCAGTGTCGTTTCCCCCCACTCGCTGTGATACAGTTCCCAGTGCCGAATCCCCCTCTCGCTGTGATACAGTTCCCAGTGTCGTTTCCCCACTCGCTGTGATACAGTTCCCAGTGTCGTTTCCCCACTCGCTGTGATACAGTTCCCAGTGTCGTTTCCCCCCACTCGCTGTGATACAGTTCCCAGTGTCGTTTCCCCACTCGCTGTGATACAGTTCCCAGTGTCGTTTCCCCACTCGCTGTGATACAGTTCCCATTTCCCTCACTCGCTGTGATACAGTTCCCAGTGTAATTTCCCCACTCGCTGTGATACAGTTCCCAGTGTAATTTCCCCACTCGCTGTGATACAGTTCCCAGTGTCGTTTCCCCACTCGCTGTGATACAGTTTCCAGTGTAATTTCCCCCACTCGCTGTGATACAGTTCCCAGTGTCGTTTCCCCCACTCGCTGTGATACAGTTTCCAGTGTAATTTCCCCCACTCGCTGTGACACAGTTCCCAGTGTCATTTCCCTCACTCACTGTGATACAGTTCCCAGTGTCGTTTCCCCACTCGCTGTGATACAGTTCCCAGTGTCATTTCCATTCCCTGTGATACAGTTCCCAGTGTCATTTCCCCCACTCGCTGTGACACAGTTCCCAGTGTAATTTCCCTCACTCACTGTGATACAGTTCCCAGTGTCGTTTCCTCACTCACTGTGATACAGTTCCCAGTGTCGTTTCCCCTCTCGCTGTGACACAGTTCCCAGTGTAATTTCCCTCACTCACTGTGATACAGTTCCCAGTGTCGTTTCCCCACTCGCTGTGATACAGTTCCCAGTGTCATTTCCATTCCCTGTGATGCAGTTCCCAGTGTCGTTTCCTTCCCTCATAGAATGTTTTTTTACAGTGCAGAAGTAGGCCTTCGGCCCATCGAGTCTGCACCGGCTCCTGGAAAGAGCACCCTAGCCATGTTCAACACCTCCACCCTATCCCAATAACCCAGTAACCCCACCCAACACCAAGGGCAATTTTGACACTAAGGGCAATTTATTATGGTCAATCCACCTAACCTGCACATCTTTGGACTGTGGGAGGAAACCGGAGCACCCGGAGGAAACCCACGCACACACGGGGAGGATGTGCAGACTCCGCACAGACAGTGACCCAAGCCGGAATCGAACCTGGGACCCTGGAGCTGTGACGCCATTGTGCTATCCACAATGCTACCGTGCTGCCCTGTGATATAGCTGCCAGTGTCATTCCCCCCACTCGAAGTGAGACAACTACCAGTGTAATTTCCCCCACTCGTTTAGTGATATTCAGATATCGATATACGTCATCAATGTATGTAAATGTAGTAGAGTCATTTCAACACTAGATGGCTCGCTGTGATATAGTTCCCAGTGTCAATTCGCCCACTCGCTGTGATACAGTTCCCAGTGTCGTTTCCCCCTTCCCTGTGATACAGTTCCCAGGGTCGTTTCCCCACTCGCTGTGATACAGTTCCCAGTGTTGTTTCCCAGACTCGCTGTGATACAGTTCCCAGTGTCGTTCCCCCACTCGCTGTGATACAGTTCCCAGTGCCGAATCCCCCACTCGCTGTGATACAGTTCCCAGTGTCATTCCCCCACTCACTGTGATACAGTTCCCAGTGTCATTTACCCCACTCGCTGTGATACAGTTCCCAGTGTCGTTCCCCCATTCGCTGTGATACAGTTCCCAGTGTCGTTCCCCCACACGCTGTGATACAGTTCCCAGTGTCGTTTCCACTCGCAATGATACAGTTCCCAGTGTCGTTCCCCCGTTCCCTGTGATACAATTCCCAGTGTCATTTCACCCACTCGCTATGATACTGTTCCCAATGTCGTTTCCCCCTTCCCTGTGATACAGTTCCCAGTGTCATTTCCCCCACTCGCTGTGATACAGTTCCCAGTGTCGTTTCCCCCTTCCCTGTGATACAGTTCCCAGGTTTGTTTCCCCATTCACTGTGATACAGTTCCCAGTGTTGTTTCCCAGACTCGCTGTGATACAGTTCCCAGTGTCATTCCTCCACTCGCTGTGATACAGTTCCCAGTGTTGTTTCCCAGACTCGCTGTGATGCAGTTCCCAGTGTCGTTCCTCCACTCGCTGTGATACAGTTCCCAGTGTCGTTCTCCACTCGCTGTGATACAGTTCCCAGTGTCGTTCTCCACTCGCTGTGATACAGTTCCCAGTGTCATTCCTCCACTCGCTGTGATACAGTTCCCAGTGTTGTTTCCCAGACTCGCTGTGATACAGTTCCCAGTGTCGTTCCTCCACTCGCTGTGATACAGTTCCCAGTGTCGTTCCCCACTCGCTGTGATACAGTTCCCAGTGTCATTCCTCCACTCGCTGTGATACTGTTCCCAGTGCCGAATCCCCCACTCGCTGTGATACAGTTCCCAGTGTCGTTCCCCCACTCGCTGTGATACAGTTCCCAGTGCTGGAGCCCCCATTCGCTGTGATACAGTTCCCAGTGTTGATTCCATTCACTGTGATACAGTTCCCAGTGTCGTTCCCCACTCGCTGTGATACAGTTCCCAGTGTCGTTCCCAAACTCGCTGTGATACAGGTCCCAGTGTCGTTCTCCCGTTCCCTGTGATACAATTCCCAGTGTCATTTCACCCATTCGCTATGATACAGTTCCCAGTGTCATTTCCCCCTTCCCTGTGATACAGTTCCCAGTGTCGTTTCCCCCACTCGCTGTGATACAGTTCCCAGTGTCGTTCCCCCGCTCGCTGTGATATAGTTCCCAGTGTCAATTCCCCCACTCACTGTGATACAGTTCCCAGTTTCATTCCCTCACTCGCTGTGATACAGTTCCCAGTGTCGCTCCCCCACTCGCTGTGATACAGTTCCCAGTGCTGCTCCCCCACTCACTGTGATACAGTTCCCAGTCTCGTTTCCACCACTCGCTGTGATACAGTTCCCAGTGTCGTTTCCCCCCACTCGCTGTGATACAGTTCCCAGTGCCGAATCCCCCTCTCGCTGTGATACAGTTCCCAGTGTCGTTTCCCCACTCGCTGTGATACAGTTCCCAGTGTCGTTTCCCCACTCGCTGTGATACAGTTCCCAGTGTCGTTTCCCCCCACTCGCTGTGATACAGTTCCCAGTGTCGTTTCCCCACTCGCTGTGATACAGTTCCCAGTGTCGTTTCCCCCACTCGCTGTGATACAGTTCCCAGTGTCGTTTCCCCCCACTCGCTGTGATACAGTTCCCAGTGTCGTTTCCCCCCACTCGCTGTGATACAGTTCCCAGTGCCGAATCCCCCTCTCGCTGTGATACAGTTCCCAGTGTCGTTTCCCCACTCGCTGTGATACAGTTCCCAGTGTCGTTTCCCCACTCGCTGTGATACAGTTCCCAGTGTCGTTTCCCCCCACTCGCTGTGATACAGTTCCCAGTGTCGTTTCCCCACTCGCTGTGATACAGTTCCCAGTGTCGTTTCCCCACTCGCTGTGATACAGTTCCCATTTCCCTCACTCGCTGTGATACAGTTCCCAGTGTAATTTCCCCACTCGCTGTGATACAGTTCCCAGTGTAATTTCCCCACTCGCTGTGATACAGTTCCCAGTGTCGTTTCCCCACTCACTGTGATACAGTTTCCAGTGTAATTTCCCCCACTCGCTGTGATGCAGTTCCCAGTGTCGTTTCCCCCACTCGCTGTGATACAGTTTCCAGTGTAATTTCCCCCACTCGCTGTGACACAGTTCCCAGTGTAATTTCCCTCACTCACTGTGATACAGTTCCCAGTGTCGTTTCCCCACTCGCTGTGATACAGTTCCCAGTGTCATTTCCATTCCCTGTGATACAGTTCCCAGTGTCATTTCCCCCACTCGCTGTGACACAGTTCCCAGTGTAATTTCCCTCACTCACTGTGATACAGTTCCCAGTGTCGTTTCCTCACTCACTGTGATACAGTTCCCAGTGTCGTTTCCCCTCTCGCTGTGACACAGTTCCCAGTGTAATTTCCCTCACTCACTGTGATACAGTTCCCAGTGTCGTTTCCCCACTCGCTGTGATACAGTTCCCAGTGTCATTTCCATTCCCTGTGATGCAGTTCCCAGTGTCGTTTCCTTCCCTCATAGAATGTTTTTTTACAGTGCAGAAGTAGGCCATTCGGCCCATCGAGTCTGCACCGGCTCCTGGAAAGAGCACCCTAGCCATGTTCAACACCTCCACCCTATCCCAATAACCCAGTAACCCCACCCAACACCAAGGGCAATTTTGACACTAAGGGCAATTTATTATGGTCAATCCACCTAACCTGCACATCTTTGGACTGTGGGAGGAAACCGGAGCACCCGGAGGAAACCCACGCACACACGGGGAGGATGTGCAGACTCCGCACAGACAGTGACCCAAGCCGGAATCGAACCTGGGACCCTGGAGCTGTGAAGCCATTGTGCTATCCACAATGCTACCGTGCTGCCCTGTGATATAGCTGCCAGTGTCATTCCCCCCACTCGAAGTGAGACAACTACCAGTGTAATTTCCCCCACTCGTTTAGTGATATTCAGATATCGATATACGTCATCAATGTATGTAAATGTAGTAGAGTTATTTCAACACTAGATGGCTCGCTGTGATATAGTTCCCAGTGTCAATTCGCCCACTCGCTGTGATACAGTTCCCAGTGTCGTTTCCCCCTTCCCTGTGATACAGTTCCCAGGGTCGTTTCCCCACTCGCTGTGATACAGTTCCCAGTGTTGTTTCCCAGACTCGCTGTGATACAGTTCCCAGTGTCGTTCCCCCACTCGCTGTGATACAGTTCCCAGTGCCGAATCCCCCACTCGCTGTGATGCAGTTCCCAGTGTCGTTCCCCACTCGCTGTGAGACAGTTCCCAGTGTCGATTCCCCCTATCGCTGCGATACAGTTCCCAGTGTCGTTCCCCACTCGCTGTGATACAGTTCCCAGTGTCGATTCCCCACTCGCTGCGATACAGTTCCCAGTGTCGTTCCCACTCGCTGTGATACAGTTCCCAGTGTCGTTCCCCACTCGCTGTGATACAGTTCCCAGTGTCGTATCCACTCGCTGTGATACAGTTCCCAGTGACGTTCCCCACTCGCTGTGATACAGTTCTCAGTGCCGAATCCCCCACTCGCTGTGAGACAGTTCCCAGTGTCGTTCCCCCACTCGCTGTGATACAGTTCCCAGTGCCGAATCCCCCACTCGCTGTGATGCAGTTCCCAGTGTCGTTCCCCACTCGCTGTGAGACAGTTCCCAGTGTCGATTCTCCCACTCGCTGCGATACAGTTCCCAGTGTCGTTCCCCCACTCGCTGTGATACAGTTCCCAGTGTCGTTTCCACCACTCGCTGTGATACAGTTCCCAGTGTCGATTCCCCCACTCGCTGCGATACAGTTCCCAGTGTCGTTCCCCCACTCACTTTGATACAGTTCCCAGTGCTGCTCCCCCACTCACTGTGATACAGTTCCCAGTCTCGTTTCCTCCACTCGCTGTGATACAGTTCCCAGTGTCGTTTCCCCCCACTCGCTGTGATACAGTTCCCAGTCTCGTTTCCACCACTCGCTGTGATACAGTTCCGAGTGTCGTTTCCACTCGCTGTGATACAGTTCCCAGTGTCGTTTCCACTCACTGTGACACAGTTCCCAGTCTTGTTTCCATTCCCTGTGATACAGTTCTCAGTGTCGTTTCCCCACTCGCTGTGATACAGTTTCCAGTGTCGTTCCTCCACTCGCTGTGATACAGTTCTCAGTGTCATTCCTCCACTCCCTGTGATACAGTTCCCAGTGTCATTCCTCCACTCCCTGTGATACAGTTCCCAGTGTCGTTTCCACTCGCTGTGATACAGTTCCCAGTGTCATTTCTCCACTCCCTGTGATACAGTTCCCAGTGTCGTTTCCACTCGCTGTGATACTGTTCCCAGTGCCGAATCCCCCACTCACTGTGATACAGTTCCCAGTGTCGTTCCCCCACTCGCTGTGATATTGTTCCCAGTGTTGTTTCCCCATTCACTGTGATACAGTTCCCAGTGTCATTTCTCTCACTCACTGTGATACAGTTCCCAGTGTTGTTCCCCACTCGCTGTGATACAGTTCCCAGTGTTGTTTCCCCACTCACTGTGATACAGTTCCCAGTGTCATTTCTCTCACTCACTGTGATACAGTTCCCAGTGTCGTTCCCCACTCGCTGTGATACAGTTCCCAGTGTTGTTTCCCCACTCACTGTGATACAGTTCCCAGTGTCATTCCCTCAGTCGCTGTGATACAGTTCCCAGTGTCGTTCCCCACTCGCTGTGATACAGTTCCCAGTGTTGTTTCCCCACTCACTGTGATACAGTTCCCAGTGTCATTCCCCGCACTCGCTGTGATACAATTACCAGTGTAATTTCCCCCACTCGTGTAGTGATATTCAGATATCAATATACATGATCAATGCATGTAAATGTAGTAGAGTCATTTCAACACTAGATGGCTCACAGTCAGACACTGTAAGAACACATTTCCCGCCTTTTCTAAGTCAGATGATTCAGATGATATTAGAACAGTGAACAAGCAAGACATAGAATAGCGAGAGTGAGAGAAGTTAGAACTAGTTTGTTATAAAAGTGTATAGTTACATAGTTATCTGTATTGCACTTTAATTCTTTATTGTTTAGTATTAAGTTATTAGTTTGGAGGGCAGCACGGCGGCCTAGTGGTTAGCACAACCGCCTCACGGCGCTGAGGTCCCAGGTTCGATCCCGGCTCTGGGTCACTGTCCATGTGGAGTTTGCACATTCTCCCCGTGTCTGCGTGGGTTTCGCCCCCACAACCCAAAAATGTGAAGAGTAGGTGGATTGGCCACACTAAATTGCCCCTTAATTGGAAAAAATAATTGGCTAATCTAAATTTTAAAAAAAAAGTTATTAGTTTGGTATTAAGTAAAAGGACTCAGGTTATTATTTTATTACTCATTAAATAGTTAATCTTTCAACAAGAAGACTTGGTCATTTTATCATCCAGGTGAATTCAAGAGTAATAAATATATTTTAGATAAGACATTATTTAAAATATAACAACCCGCAGTGATACAGTTCCCAGTGTCGCTCCCCCACTCACTGTGATACAGTTCCCTGTGTTGTTTCCCCCACTCGCTGTGATACAGTTCCCAGTGTCGTTCCCCCACTCGCTGTGATACAGTTCCCAGTGTCAATTCGCCCCACTCGCTGTGATACAGTTCCCAGTGTCGTTCCCCCACTCGCTGTGATACAGTTCCCAGTGTCAATTCGCCCACTCGCTGTGATACAGTTCCCAGTGTCGTTTCCCCCATTTGCTGTGATACAGTTCCTTGTGTCGTTTCCCCCGCTCGCTGTGATACAGTTCCCAGTGTCAATTCCCCCACTCGCTGTGATACAGTTCCCAGTGTCGTTTCCACTCGCTGTGATACAGTTCCCAGTGTCATTCCCCCACTCACTGTGATACAGTTCCCAGTTTCATTCCCTCACTCGCTGTGACTCAGTTCCCAGTGTCGGTTCCCCACTCGCTGTGATACAGTTCCCAGTGTCGTTTCCCCCACTCGCTGTGTTACAGTTCTCAGTGTCGTTTCCCCACTCGCTGTGATACAGTTCCCAGTGTCATTTCCACTCGCTGTGATACAGTTCCCAGTGTCGTTTCCACTCGCTGTGATAGAGTTCCCAGTGTCAATTCTCCCACTCGCTGTGATACAGTTCTCAGTGTCGATTCTCCGACTCGCTGTGATACAGTTCCCAGTGTCGTTTCCCCCACTCACTGTGATACAGTTCCCAGTGCCGAATCCCCCACTCGCTGTGATACAATTCCCAGTGTCGTTTCCCCCACTCGCTGTGATACAGTTCCCAGTGTCGTTTCCCCCACTCGCTGTGATACAGTTCCCAGTGTCGTTTCCCCCACTCGCTGTGATACAGTTTCCAGTGTCGTTTCCCCCACTCGCTGTGATACAGTTCCCAGTGTCGTTTCTCCCCACTCGCTGTGATACAGTTCCCAGTGTCGTTTCCCCACTCACTGTGATACAGTTCCCAGTGTCGTTTCCCCACTCGCTGTGATACAGTTCCCAGTGTCGTTTCCCCACTCGCTGTGATACAGTTCCCAGTGTCGTTTCCCCACTCGCTGTGATACAGTTCCCAGTGTCGTTTCCCCCCACTCGCTGTGATACAGTTCCCGGTGTCGTTTCCGCCACTCGCTGTGATACAGTTCCCAGTGTCGTTTCCCCCACTCGCTGTGATACAGTTCCCAGTGTCGTTTCCCCACTCGCTGTGATACAGTTCCCAGTGTCGTTCCCCCACTCGCTGTGATACAGTTCCCAGTGTCATTTCCCCCACTCGCTGTGATACAGTTCCCAGTGTAATTTCCCCCATTCGCTGTGATACAGTTCACAGTGTCGTTTCCCACACTCACTGTGATACAGTTCCCAGTGTCAGTTTCCCCCACTCGCTGTGATACAGTTCCCAGTGTCATTCCCCCACTCGCTGTGATACAGTTCCCAGTGTCGTTTCCCCACTCGCTGTGATACAGTTCCCAGTGTCATTCCCCTACTCGCTGTGGTACAGTTCCCAGTGTCGTTTCCACTCGCTGTGATACAGTTCCCAGTGTCGTTTTCCCACTCGCTGCGATACAGTTCCCAGTGTCGTTCCCCCACTCGCTGTGATACAGTTCCCAGTGTCGTTCCCGCACTCGCTGTGATACAGTTCCCAGTGTCGTATCCACTCGCTGTGATACAGTTCCCAGTGTCGTTCCCCTACTCGCTGTGGTACAGTTCCCAGTGTCGTTTCCACTCGCTGTGATACAGCTCCCAGTGTCGTTTCCCACTCGCTGTGATACAGTTCCCAGTGTCGTTTCCACTCGCTGCGATACAGCTCCCAGTGTACTTCCCCCACTCGCTGTGATATAGTTCCCAGTTTCATTTCCCCCACTCGCTGTGATACAGTTCCCAGTGTCATTTCCCCCACTCGCTTTGATACAGTTCCCAGTGTCATTTCTGCCCTGTTTTGTACCCTTGTGTTTAAGTGCAGAGAATTTACATTTTCAGTTTCAACGGCCCTCACGGGGTTAAGTCCGTAGTTTTTCATCACAGCATCAGTGGAGTCACTGAAATGTCACAGTACATGCTTTTATTCAGAAGAATCATAAAGTAACTTACAGACCAAGAATGGATTTGCTTTATTTGCCCAAGCTTTTAAATTCTGAGAATCACAACATGACAGAGATTTTTACATCCTATAACTGCTGTTCAAAGATGCCATTATGTTTCAGCAGGAGTAGGGCAGCACGGTGGCGCAGTTAGGCTAGCTCTGCTGCCTAATGGCGCCGAAGCCATTAGGTTCGATCCCGACTCTGGCTCACTGTCCGTGTGGAGTTTGCACATTCTCCCCACGTCTGCGTGGGTCTGACCCCCACAACCCAAAGATGTGCAGGGTAGGTGGATTGGCCATGCTAAATGGCCCCTTAATTGGTAAAAGAAAAATGAATTGGGTACTGTAAAATTTTTTTTTAATGTTTGAGTTGGAGCAGTAATGCTGTACCCAACTGTTTCACTGATAGCGTGGAGATGTGGGGCTTTAAATCCTCGCGGAGTAAATTCACTCGTTGGACAAAGAGACACTGAGTATTGACAGCTGTGTGGTTCATTTGTATCGTGCCTGTTACATAGTGAAAGGGTCCACTACCTTTCTCCAGCACTGGGCAGACAATAACATTGACATCCAGTCACATAAGTAGATGTCAGAACAGGTGACCAAAAGCTTGGTCAAAGAGGCCCTGTCTTTAAGGAGGGGAGATGCAACGGGGGACTCCAGAGCTTAGGGTCGCGGACGCTGCAGGATCAGCAGCCAATGGTGTGAGATAAATTGCCGCTGTGCAATAGAGCAGTATCAGAGGAATGCAGGTATCTCTGCAATAATGCAGAATTGCTGTCCTAACTATGGTAATGAAAGGTGTGCAGGTGGATTGGCCATGAGCAATGTACGGGGGTTATGGGGATAGGGTGGGGGAGGGGACGTAGTTACAGTGCTCTTTTGGGCCCTGCTGCCTCACAGCGGCGAGGTCCCAGGTTCGATCCCGGCTCTGGGTCACTGTCCGTGTGGAGTTTGCACATTGTCCCCGTGTCTGCGTGGGTCTCGCCCCCACAACCCAAAGATGTGCAGGGTAGGTGGATTGGCCATGCTAAATTGCCCCTTAATTGGAAAAAATGAATTGGGCCCTCTAAATTTAAAAGAGAAAAAAAAAAGAGTGCTCTTTTGGAGCGTCGATCGGCCAAATCATTATAGGATCCCTATAGTGCAGAAAGAGGCCATTCGGCCCATCGGGTCTGCATCGGCCCTTCGAATAGGCTACCCATTTACACTTCCCCGTCCACTCCACCCTATCACTGTGACTCCATATCCTAACCTGTACATCCGTGGACACTCAGGGCAATTTAGCACGGCCAATCCACCTAGCCTGCACATCTTTGGGGCATTGGGAGGAAGCCGGAGCATCCGGAGGAAACCCACGCACACACAGGGTGAATATGCAGACTCCGCACAGGCAGTGATCCAAGGCCGGAATTGAACCCGGGTCCTTGGTGCTGTGAGGCAGCAGTGCTAACCGCTGTGCCACCCTGCCACCCTCCTTGTGCACCGAATGGCCTCCTTCTGCCTCGAAGGAATTCAATGGATTCTATGGAATAACTTTGTGCCATTTGAAATGAGAATCAAGGGCTCCCAGTGATTCACTTTTCCTCTGATATTCAGCAATCTGGACCCCACCAGTCCAACACGCGATTAGTTCCTCCCAACGTGGTGTCACGTTGGGGGCTTATTTTGGGGCTGGCAGCTCCCAGGCCCTGACTCTTGGTAAATAGTTCCTTGGTAAACCCTTATCAAAATGGAGAAAGATGCAGGTATCTCGGGCAGCGGTAATCCCAAATCCAATTATTTTCTCCAGAGCTGAGGAACCTTGCGGTTGTTAATTTGCTCAGATCTGCAGCCTGGTCGTTTCAAAGAGTTCCTCTGCCCTGTCTGCTTCAGTGCAGCAAAATCCGGACAGGCGGACGAGGTTGTTGGGGGGGGGGGGTAGCTTTCGGCTGGCAATATTCTGAGACAGTGAGTCTCCAACAAACCTGTTATAAAACAAAAATAGACGAGAAGCTGTGAAAACAGGCAATTAGCTGCTGAATCTCTGAGTCTGTCCCCTATTTTGCTCTGCATTTATCTCTCTGCGTATTGATGTGTATTTTTGCCTGATGTATTTTAATAGGTGTATATCTTTATCTCTCCCAACTCACTATCTATCTATCAAATATTTATATGTTTCTTACTCTTTGTTCATCTCTCTCTCTGTCTCGGCATCTCTCCTTCAATTTCTCATTCCGTTTTCTCTCTCGGCCTAGTCTAGTCATCTATTTCCCTATCTTGTCTCTTCCCTTTGTATCTCTGGCCTGGTGTCTCCATATCTCCCATCAGTGAACGTCAACTCGCTCCCTGCTTCGGTGACAGACCTTATTAGAGGAGAATACTCCGGTACATTGGAGCGTTGTCGTCTGGTGTCACAGTAAGAAGTCTGACAACACCAGGTTAAAGTCCGACAGGTTTGTTTCAAACACTAGCTTTCGGAGCACTGCTCCTTCTTCAGGTGAATGAAGAGACGTATGTTGCAGTATTTAGGGTGGCGGGGGGGGGGGGGGGGGGGGGGGGGGGGTGCAGGATCACGGCACATGTTGCCCGCCCACCGCCCTACTTGACTATTTCAACCTAACCGCTGCGAAGGTTGCTAAGTGCAAGCCTCTCAGTTCTTGTTTTAAAGAGAGTGCCACTACAAAGCACATCAAAACATCAAACAGCCTCAAAGAGTGAGGGCAATCATTAATATTTCAATTTTTTTGTGTCTGTTTTGACTGGGTTTTGTTTTTAACACAGGTTTGTGTTGAAACATAGTGAGTGTTAATGATAGTAAGTGGGAACTGAGGTAGAACAATTACTCACGGATGGCTGAGAGCAGCAATCAGCTACCTTGCATGTAACACTAGATTGAAGCCCCCCCCCCCCCCAGCCCCCAGTTTCTGCCCTGTGTATTAATCAGAACTATATATAGTGTTGTCACCTGCAGTAAAGGGGGCCCGGGCTTGAAGAGATCCACAGCATCCAGCTAACATCCTAATGACTTCCTTGGGGACGATGGAGCTTTTTAACAGACAGATCGCTGCCTCGCTGGTGGGTCACGCTTGAACGTTTTCACCATTTCAATATTAATGGTGGTGGTGACTCCCACTGAGGAGCACACTTCATATTCCGCCCACCTCTGGCCAACTGGTACAGTCCGAGAGGGTCTCAGTAAAGTCAGGCCCAGGCTGGGAAATGCAGGGACCGGCTTTTAATTGGCTGGGATGCCTTGGCCGTGATTTATAATCCACATTGCCGGGGAAAGGGCCAGGGGCGACACTGAAGAAAGGTCATTCCAACAGAAAGCATTGTTTTTTTCCCCTTCCTGAAGAGAGAGTTGGCAGAGTCCCCTCACCCGGACAGTTATCCTCTACAATTTGATCGATGGCTCCATAACCCCGATCGTTCGCGTTATCTGAGACTCCGCTGAGGTTGGGCAGCTTTTATATTAGCTTTCTAATTCATGTCCCTTGTCTGATGGCGCAGAACCCAGATCCATCACCGCGTGGAGATGAGGCTGGGGAATGGCCACCGGTGCTCTCCAGTTGATCGTTATCTCAGTTTAACAGCTCGGTTTTGTTCAGCGGGAGAGTCCCTTCTCAAAAAGAGACTTGCAAAAAAAGCCTGGGTCCGCTCTGCAGAATTGCACCGATTGATTTTCATCTTGATTATCTTCCCTTCATTGATGGCTGGGCAAGGAGTGGGTGAGGGTATTGGGGTGGGGTGGGGGTGGGGGGGGGGGGGGGGGGGGGAGGTGGGAATGAACATGGGGGGGTGGATCTGGGGGTATGGGTGTGAAGGAGTATGGATTTTGTGGGTGTGGATGTAGGGGTGGGTGGGAAATATGGGTGTGGGGTGTCTCGGTGTGGGAGAGCATGGGTGTGGGGGTTATGGGCGTGGGGGGAGTATGAATGTGGAGGTGTGGGCAGCACGGTGGCACAGTGGTTAGCATTGCGGCCTACGGCGCTGAGGACCCGGGTTCGAATCCCGGCCCTGGGTCGCTGTCCGTGTGGAGTTTGCACATTCTCCCCGTGTCTGCGTGGGTTTCGCCCCCACAACTCAAAGGATGTGCAGGATAGGTGGATTGGCCACGCTAAATTGCCCCTTAATTGTAAAAAATAATTGGGTACTCTAAATTTATTTTTAAAAAAGAAAAAAATGAACGTGGAGGCGAGTAGGGGGGCTGTCTCGGCTCGAGCTGGGGGGTGTGGAGGGTGTGGCGTGGTGGGGTGGGTGTATGAGTGGGGGAGTGCGTAGGTCTATGGGGGTGCAGGTTTTGGGTGTAGTGAGTGTGTGGATGTGTCGGATGGGAGAATGTGGGGGGGGCTATGGGTGTGGGGGGAGTATGGTTGTGGAGGGAGTATAGATATGGGAAGGTACAGATGTGGAGACGTGAGGGGGTACGGAGGGTGTGGGCCGGGATGTGAGTGAGGTTTTGGGGAGAAGAGAAGAGGAGAGGTTGGGGTTAACTGTTCGGCAGAGGTGTATTTTATAATTCAGTTGGTCTGTAGGATTTCCATCCTTACACCCAGGTATGAGTGTGTGGTATATCAGTGTTACAGTGAGGGGTGTGGGGTATATCAGTGTTACAGTGAGGGGTGTGGGGTATATCAGTGTTACAGTGAGGGGTGTGGGGTATATCAGTGTTACAGTGAGGGGTGTGGGTATATCAGTGTTACAGTGAGGGGTGTGGGGTATATCAGTGTTACAGTGAGGGGTGTGGGGTATATCAGTGTTACAGTGAGGGGTGTGGGGTATATCAGTGTTACAGTGAGGGGTGTGGGGTATATCAGTGTTACAGTGAGGGGTGTGGGGTATATTAGTGTTACAGTGAGGGGGTGTGGGGTATATCAGTGTTACAGTGGGATGTGGGGTATATCAGTGTTACAGTGTGGGATGTGTGGTATATCAGTGTTACAGTGAGGGGTGTGGGTATATCAGTGTTACAGTGAGGGGTGTGGGGTATATCAGTGTTACAGTGAGGGGTGTGGGGTATATTAGTGTTACAGTGAGGGGTGTGGGGTATATCAGTGTTACAGTGAGGGGTGTGGGGTATATCAGTGTTACAGTGTGGGATGTGGGGTATATCAGTGTTACAATGAGGGGTGTGGGGTATATCAGTGTTACAGTGTGGGATGTGGGGTATATCAGTGTTACAGTGAGGGGTGTGGGGTATATCAATGTTACAGTGAGGGGTGTGGGGTATATCAGTGTTACAGTGAGGGGTGTGGGGTATATCAGTGTTACAGTGTGGGATTTGGGGTATATCAATGTTACAGTGAGGGGTGTGGGGTATATCAGTGTTACAGTGAGGGGTGTGGGGTATATCAGTGTTACAGTGTGGGATGTGGGGTATATCAGTGTTACAATGAGGGGTGTGGGGTATATCAGTGTTACAGTGTGGGATGTGGGGTATATCAGTGATACAGTGAGGGGTGTGGGGTATATCAGTGTTACAGTGTGGGATGTGGGGTATATCAATGTTACAGTGAGGGGTGTGGGGTATATCAGTGTTACAGTGAGGGGTGTAGGGTATATCAATGTTACAGTGAGGGGTGTGGGGTATATCAGTGTTACAGTGAGGGGTGTGGGGTATATCAGTGTTACAGTGTGGGATGTGGGGTATATCAGTGTTACAGTGAGGGGTGTGGGGTATATCAGTGTTACAGGGAGGGGTGTGAGGTATATCAGTGTTACAGTGAGGGGTGTGGGGTATATCAGTGTTACAGTGAGGGGTGTGGGGTATATTAGTGTTACAGTGAGGGGTGTGGGGTATATCAGTGTTACAGTGGGATGTGGGGTATATCAGTGTTACAGTGTGGGATGTGTGGTATATCAGTGTTACAGTGAGGGGTGTGGGTATATCAGTGTTACAGTGAGGGGTGTGGGGTATATCAGTGTTACAGTGAGGGGTGTGGGGTATATTAGTGTTACAGTGAGGGGTGTGGGGTATATCAGTGTTACAGTGAGGGGTGTGGGGTATATCAGTGTTACAGTGAGGGGTGTGGGGTATATCAGTGTTACAGTGTGGGATGTGGGGTATATCAATGTTACAGTGAGGGGTGTGGGGTATATCAGTGTTACAGTGAGGGGTGTGGGGTATATCAATGTTACAGTGTGGGATGTGGGGTATATCAGTGTTACAATGAGGGGTGTGGGGTATATCAGTGTTACAGTGAGGGGTGTGGGGTATATCAGTGTTACAGTGAGGGGTGTGGGGTATATTAGTGTTACAGTGAGGGGTGTGGGGTATATCAGTGTTACAATGAGGGGTGTGGGGTATATCAGTGTTACAGTGTGGGATGTGGGTATATCAGTGTTACAATGAGGGGTGTGGGGTATATCAGTGTTACAGTGTGGGATGTGGGGTATATCAGTGTTACAGTGAGGGGTGTGGGGTATATCAGTGTTACAGTGTGGGATGTGGGGTATATCAATGTTACAGTGAGGGGTGTGGGGTATATCTGTGTTACAGTGAGGGGTGTGGGGTATATCAATGTTACAGTGAGGGGTGTGGGGTATATCAGTGTTACAGTGAGGGGTGTGGGGTATATCAGTGTTACAGTGTGGGATGTGGGGTATATCAGTGTTACAGTGAGGGGTGTGGGGTATATCAGTGTTACAGTGAGGGGTGTGAGGTATATCAGTGTTACAGTGAGGGGTGTGGGGTATATCAGTGTTACCGTGAGGGGTGTGGGGTATATCAGTGTTACAGTGAGGGGTGTGGGGTATATCAGTGTTACAGTGTGGGATGTGGGGTATATCAGTGTTACAGTGAGGGGTGTGGGGTATATCAGTGTTACAGTGAGGGGTGTGGGGTATATCAGTGTTACAGTGAGGGGTGTGGGGTATATCAATGTTACAGTGAGGGGTGTGGGGTATATCAGTGTTACAGTGAGGGGTGTGGGGTATATCAGTGTTACAGTGTGAGGTGTGGGGTATATCAGTGTTACCGTGAGGGGTGTGGGGTACATCAGTGTTACAGTGAGGGGTGTGGGGTATATCAGTGTTACAGTGAGGGGTGTGGGTATATCAGTGTTATAGTGAGGGGTGTGGGGTATATCAGTGTTACAGTGAGGGGTGTGGGGTATATCAGTGTTACAGTGTGGGGTGTGGGGTATATCAGTGTTACAGTGAGGGGTGTGGGGTATATCAGTGTTACAGTGAGGGGTGTGGGGTATATCAATGTTACAGTGAGGGATGTGGGGTATATCAGTGTTACAGTGAGGGTGTGGGGTATATCAGTGTTACAGTGAGGGGTGTGGGGTATATCAGTGTTACAGTGAGGGGTGTGGGGTATATCAATGTTACAGTGAGGGATGTGGGGTATATCAGTGTTACAGTGAGGGATGTGGGGTACATCAGAGTGTTACAGTGAGGGGTGTGGGCTATATCAGTGTTACAGTGTGAGGTATGGGGTATACCAGTGTTACAGTGAGGGGTCTGGGGTATATCAGTGTTACGGTGTAGGGTATTGGGTATATCAATGTTACAGTGAGGGGTGTGGGTATATCAGTGTTACAGTGAGGGGTGTGGGGTATATCAGTGTTACAGTGAGGGGTGTGGGGTATATCAGTGTTACAGTGAGGGGTGTGGGGTATATCAATGTTACAGTGAGGGGTGTGGGGTATATCAGAGTGTTACAGTAAGGGGTGTGGGGTATATCAGTGTTACAGTGAGGGGTGTGGGGTATATCAGTGTTACAGTGAGGGGTGTGGGGTATATCAGTGTTACAGTGAGGGGTGTGGGGTATATCAGTGTTGCAGTGAGGGGTGTGGTGTATATCAGTGTTACAGTGAGGGGTGTGGTGTATATCAGTGTTGCAGTGAGGGGTGTGAGGTATATCAGTGTTACAGCGAGGGGTGTGGGGTATATCAGTGTTAGAGTGAGAGGTGTGGGGTATATCAATGTTACAGTGAGGGGTGTGGGGTATATCAGTGTTACAGTGAGGGGTGTGGGGTATATCAGTGTTACAGTGAGGGGTGTGGGGTATATCAGTGTTACAGTGAGGGGTGTGGTGTATATCAGTGTTACAGTGAGGGGTGTGAGGTATATCAGTGTTACAGCGAGTGGTGTGGTGTATATCAGTGTTACAGGGAGGGGTGTGGGGTATATCAGTGTTGCAGCGAGGGGTGTGGGGTATATCAGTGTTGCAGCGAGGGGTGTGGGGTATATCAGTGTTACAGTGAGGGGTGTGGGGTATATCAGTGTTGCAGCGAGGGGTGTGGGGTATATCAGTGTTGCAGTGAGGGGTGTGGGGTATATCAGTGTTACAGTGAGGGGTGTGGGGTATATCAGTGTTACAGTGAGGGGTGTGGGGTATATCAGTGTTACAGTGAGGGGTGTGGGGTATATCAATGTTACAGTGAGGGGTGTGGGGTATATCAGAGTGTTGCAGTGAGGGGTGTGGGGTATATCAGTGTTACAGTGAGGGGTGTGGGGTATATCAGTGTTACAGTGAGGGGTGTGGGGTATATCAGTGTTACAGCGAGGGGTGTGGGGTATATCAGTGTTACAGTGAGGGGTGTGGGGTATATCAGTGTTGCAGTGAGGGGCGTGGGGTATATCAGTGTTACAGTGAGGGGTGTGGGGTATATCAATGTTACAGTGAGGGGTGTGGGGTATATCAGTGTTACAGTGAGGGGTGTGGGGTATATCAGTGTTACAGTGAGGGGTGTGGGTATATCAGTGTTACATTGCGAGTTTGTGACACAGAATTCATTCAGTGCAGAATGAGGCCTTTTGGCCCATCGAGCGTGCACCAACAATCTGAAAGAGCACCCTACGCAGGCCCTCTCCCCCACCCAGCACAGGAGCACCCAGAGGAAATCCACACAGACACGGGGAGAACGTGCAGACTCCACACAGACACGGGGAGAACGTGCAGACTCCACACATACACGGGGAGAACGTGCAGACTCCACACAGACAGTCACCCAAGTTTGGAACTGAACCCCGGTTCCTAACACTGAGGCAGCAGTGCTAACTGCTGTTGGAGAGTTCCACAGATCAGTGCCACATATACTGAGACGTGCTGTAGTTAATGAGGTTTTATATGGACAGAGCACCAAGCCGTTCCTTCCTGTAATTGTGTTGGATTGTAATCAGGGCTGGAATGAGTAATTGGGTGTGCGAGGGCATATTTGGTTACAGTCTGTGTAATTAACTGTGAAATGAGTGTCACAATCACTCAGGGGCCTTGTGTCCTGCACACTGGTCTGGGTTTGGAAAATGTGATAGGCCCTCTATTGACTGGAGATTTTCCAAGCGTATTTCACCCCTATCAAAGACGCTATGGATCGGATCTATCCAAAGATTCGCAGCCACAGTAAAAGCTCTCTCTTCAAACTGAAAGCACTATTGTTTTGAAATATAAAATAATAAAGGAAACAAGTTGCACTTTCAGAATCTCATCCAGAACATCAGTTTGTCCCAAAACGTGTCACAGCCAATGAAACCCTTCAAACTGGTGTTTCTATGTTGGGATAGGCTGTCCGATATTTGCACTTGGCAGCTCTGCACGATGAGGAAACGTTCGCAAATCTTACAGCCAGAGTTATCCTGTTGAACTATAAAGAGGAGAGCAGAAAGGATTTATACAATGCCTTTTTACATACTTGGAAAGGTGTTTAGCCACAAGTAAGGAATGTGTTGGAATGGTGTTATGGGCCAGGGTTTAGAGAACCCCAAAGTGTATCATGGAGATCACCTGACCCACAACTTTTACTAGATTGCGGTATGGGGAGCACGTGGCCCACTATACAGGTGTGGGATAGCAGAAATGGAAAAGTATTTTTTAAAGCAAAACAATGTTTATTCTATGAACTCAAGTTAACTTTTTTAAAACATACAGTGAACATCTTAACAACCATTAATTCAAATACAACCCCCAAAGAATACAACACTAAGTAATCCTTTAAGCTTTCCTTTTAACATCCGGAAGACTTAAGAAACCCCTTTTAACAGAAGCACATTCGGTTTACATTCACTACTAAGAACATTCATAATTCTGAATTCACCAAATGATCAAGAGATAGTCTTTTGATGGCAGAGAGAACAGCAGTACACCTGCTTGGTCTGGCTTCAGCTCCAACACTGAAAACGAAACTAAAACACACCCTGCAGCAAACAGCCTAAAACGAAAGTAAAAGAGCTGACAGACAGCCAGGCTCCACCCACACTCTGACATCACTGCAGTAGTAAACACCCATTTCATAAAGGTACTCTCACTATAGATATTTATATACACAAGCATTTCGAAACACATATTTCTTAAAGGTACCCTTACATGACAATGCTGTCCGTTTGCCTGGATGAATGCAGCTCCAACAACACTCAAGAAGCTCGACACCATCCTGGAAAAAGCAGCCCCGCTTGATTGGCACCCCATCCACCACCTTCAACATTCACTCCCTCCACAACCGGTGCATGATGGCAGCAGCGTGTACCGTCTGCAATATACACTGTAAAACAAAGACTCGCATTCATATAGCACCTTTCCGAAGCGTTTTATAGCCACTGCATTATTTGGATGTGCACTTGCTCTGGTAATGCAAGATTAGGGACTGGAATGTCCAATTCCCTTTTTGAAAATTTCCATTGACTTTGTTTCCAATGAATCCCAGATCACAGACTCACTTCTAACAAAGCTCAATCTACTTTTGTTTGCCTAAACCCTGTTTAATGTTACATGATCTCCCTCGTCGCCAGCATCTTCCAAACCCGAATTGCCCGTGAGAAGCTGCTGATGAACCGCTGGAGTCCATACGGTGTAGGTGCACCCACTCGTGCTGTTAGGGAGGGAATCCCAAGATTTTGACCCAGCGACAGTGAAGGAACGGCCGATCTATTTCCAAGTCCTGATGGTGAGTGGCTTGGAGGGGAACTTCCAGGTGGTGGTGTTCCCAGGTATCTGCTGCCCTTGTACTTTGAGGTGGTAGAGGTCAGAGTCTGGAAGGTGCTGTCGAAGGAGGCTTGATGAGTCGCTGCAGTGCGTCTTGTGTACAAACTGCCATGCTTCCCATATTGGAAAAGTGAGTGCACATCCAAAGCATTTCCTTGGCTGTAGAACATTAGAGTTTACGAAAGGTGTATAAATGTAAGTCTTTTCTTTCCACCTCGTCAGGGAATGTCACGTATCACCTGAAAGGCTGCAACAATGACGCCCAGTCTGATTTACCCATCACTGCTGTGCTCACTGACCCCCACATCGGTGTCCAGTCCGGCAATGCTGCACATTCAAAATGCTCATCCTTGTTTTCCCAGGGGTACATGACCCAGCTTCTCCCTATCTCTGTAACCCCTCCCATTCTGATAAGCCTGTGAGATCGCTGAACGTCTCCAATGTCTTGTGAATCCCCACTTCCCTCACCCCAGCTTTCCCTCCCTCAGCCTCTCCGCCACTCCATCTCTCTCTCTCTCTCTCTCCTCCCGAGCGGGCCTCTGTTTCATGTCTCCATCTGAAAGAGGGCACCTCTGATGGTACAGCACTCCCTCAGCACTGCCCCAGGGAGTGTCGGCCTACATCGTTTGCTCAAATGGCGCTCTGAGGCTCGGCCCCGTGACCTTCTGTTCTGGAGGTTGGCATTGGAACAGGATACAGTTCCAGAGGTGAAAGGTCGGCCTTTCACCGGGGATCATTATCTGGTGACCATGGAAAAGGCAAAGCACACAACGATTTCAGGAATGCGAATCTATAGTCGCACAAAGACGGACGGCGCGGTGGTTAGCACTGCTGCCTCACGGCGCCGAGGAACCGGCTTTGATCCCGGCCCTGGATCACTGTCCATGAGGAGTTTGCACATTCTCCCCGTGTCTGCGTGGGTCTCACCCCCACAAACCCAAAAGATGTGCAGGGTAGGTGGATTGGCCACACTAAATTGCCCCTTAATTGAGAAAAGAAAGAATTGGATACTCTAAATTAAAAATAGTTGGAAAAAGAGGTTGAAAAGAACTGGGGCCTCTCCATATTGGAAGTAGATGTGACTAAGAGGGGGTGTATGGAGCGTTTCAAAATAGAGCATAAATGCTTCACAGCTCCAGGGTCCCAGGTTCGATTCCTGGCTGGGTCACTGTCTGTGTGGAGTCTGCACGTCCTCCCCGTGTGTGCGTGGGTTTCCTCCGGGTGCTCCGGTTTCCTCCCACAGTCCAAAGATGTGCAGGTTAGGTGGATTGGCCATGCTAAATTGCCCGTAGTGTAAGGTTAATGGGGGGTTGTTGGGTTACGGGTATACGGGTTACGTGGGTTTAAGTAGGGTGATCATGGCTCGGCACAACATCGAGGGCCGAAGGGCCTGTTCTGTGCTGTACTGTTCTATGTTCTATGTTCTAAAGTATGAAAGATTGTTCATGTTGACTGGTGAATCAGTAACATGAGGAACACAGAATGCTCATGATTACTGGTTGGGCAGGGAACAGTCGGAAGAGATATTTCCACAGAGTTACTAAAGATAAGGAACCCTTTACCACAATGATAATAATCTTTATTGTCACAAGTAGTCTTACATTATTAACACCAAGGAAGTTACTGTGAAATTTCAAAGAGCTGTTGAGACAGAGACTGCAACAGCATTGAAAAGGATGTTGGTATTAATCAGGAACAAATTAATGCCTTTGGTTTTAGGCAAAGGTTAGGGAGAGGGATTTGGAATAGATCGCCCCTGTTGAATATCATCTCCTTGATGGGTCAAATAGCTTCCCCGTTGTATTGCAAATTCCTGGCTTGCTGAAGTACATTTGGCAGGTCTGTCTGTGATGTGTGGAGGTGTATATTAAGAAGATTGCAAAGCAGTGTGAAGGGTTTTGAGATTTTGATCATTGCAGGAGAGGATGATTATAGTTTCAACACAGAATGAAAGCAAGGCCATCCTACCTAAACTTCTAGTCGAAGACATTCCTTTGTTTTCAAGAATTGCCGTCTGTGTCTCATTTTATCTGAACATTCAGGTCAGCCAGCCAGGAACATGAGGAGGGGAATAGCGAAAGCCCTGGAGTACACGAGTGGTTGAGTTAAAGCCCTGCGTGTCAGGATGAAAGGAGACAAAATGGAATAAGATTTCCACTGATCAGTCGCAATGTTGGTTCACAGGAGTGAGAACATGGGCGGCTTTCAAAGAACACATAGATAAGCAGAATGGATCAAAGTATAGGCTTGCGATTTAGGGGGAGATGGTGGTGTAGTGGATTAGTGTCAAAAGAGGCCCAGGCTAGGGCTGGGGGGGATGGGGGATTGGGGGGAGGGGAGGGGAGGGGGGTGGTTGTGTGTGGACATGGGTTCAAATCCCACCACGGCAGCTGGTGGAATTTAAATTCTGTTAATAAAATCTGTTAATCAAAAGGATCGGAGGCCGCAGTGCTAACCACTGCGCCACTGTGCTGCCCCCTCTCTTGTTTTGCTACTCTCTCTCGCTCTCCCTCTCTCTCTCTCTCTGTAGCCTCGCAGTCTGTATTATTCAAGTCATTATTGATCTGAAATGCCTTTGCTTACGGGGTGATCAGGCAGAAAGAGAGTTTCAGTAGCTTGTTACCTAGAAATAATTTCAGAGTGAGCAAATGGAAACAATTTAATAAGCAGCAACTTAAGAAGCATGTTTGCTGGAATTGAACACAAACATGGATTTGGCATTTTAAGAATGTGAGATGACGTGCAGACTGCACAATGTGAAATCGGCTGGACTTGTGTCCTGTTCTGGGTGAATACAAATGTCTGAGGTGAACCAAGACTGCGTCCCTCAGGCAGACGGTTGTGAGCTACCTGGATAGTTATCGGGGACAGAGCGGGGGAATTGAATTGACTGGGTGCTCCCGTGTGAAGTTAGCATAGACATGATGGGCCAAATGGCCTTCTTCTTCTGCACCGTGAATGACTCTATGACTCTGAGACACTCCGCAATGTTGTGTTTGGAGAGGGTGCCTACCCACCTCCCCCCCCCCCCCCCAAGCCATGATGGGTGTAGAGCCTACGGAGGGAGGCTCGGTGACTATTGTCAGGAAGCGGGAGATGAGGGGAGGAAAGGGTGTGGTCTGTTCACCCTGTTTAGTGACCGGAGACTGAGACAGAAAGGAGGGGGGGGGGGGGGGGGGGGGGGGGGGGGGTGTTACATTGAGAAGGAGCCTTGTTCAGAAGCTATGTGGAGTAATGTTGTGCGTCAGGTCAGTGAGAGCACTCGAGCCTTCGAGTCAGGAGGTTGTGGGTTCAGCTCCGCGGACCTCAGCACTAGTTTGAAGCTGGCAAAGACATTGCGGTACTGAGAGAGTGATCTAATTGAGGGCTTTAAGGTGATGACGTAGGGTAGATACAGAGAAACTATATGTTAGTCCAAAGATGTGCAGCTTAGGTGGATTGGCCATGATCAATGCACAGTTGTTACGGGGATTGGGGGGGGGGGGGGGGGGGGAGCCTAGGTGGGGTGCTCTTTAGGAGGGTCAGTGTGGACGCGATGGGCCAAATAGCCTCCTGCATTGCAGGGATTCTATGATTCCATTTCCTCTCTTGGGGAATTCAGAACAAGGGGCCATAAATTCAGAGTGAGGCTGTTAAAGAGTGGGAGAATTTCTTCACGCAAAGGGCCATGGGTGTGGGGGGGGGGGGGGGGGGGGGGGGGGGGGGGCTGAAACTGCTTCCATCCCCAAAACACTGTGGATGCCGGCGTGTCAGTCGGATGTTTTAAAGTTTGTGGGTTATTAGATTGTTGCTGAGTGAGGGTAGTGCGGTGTGGGGAACCAAGGAGAGGTAAAATGGAGCTGCGGTACGAGATGATGCTTGGAATGTCAGCAAGCTCGACTGTGGAGAGCGACCGGGCTCCCATGATGCCCCTGCCAATGATGCATTTGGTCAATGGGCAGCCGATCTCTGTGTCCCCCCCCCCCCCCCCCCCCCCCCAACCACCCTACCACCCTCATCCCTGAGGGGTTATTGCTGTATCCATGGTGATTCTGGTCATCATCCAGATAGATTTGAGAAACCATACCGTCTGCATTTGGAAGACTTAAACATCTTATCATGTAAATGTATTTATGTAAATAGCATCGGTTATAGAATTGAGACTGAGAGAATGCTTCTTGAATGTAAATTGTCGATAGGAGCCTGAACAGAGGCATTGACTGTGCAAAATTTTTACAGGGAAACTTTGACTCTGGGCGGCACGGTAGCACAGCGGTTAGCACCGTTGCTTCACAGCGCCAGGGCCCCGGGTTCGATTCCCGGCTTGGATCACTGTCTGTGTGGAGTCTGCACGTTCTCCCCATGACTGCGTGGGTTTCCTCCGGGTGCTCCGGTTTCCTCCCACAAGTCCTGAAAGACGTGCTGTTAGGTGAATTGGACATTCTGAATTCTCCCTCCGTGTACCCGAACAGGCGCCGGAATGCGGCGACTCGGGGCTTTTCACAGTAACTTCATTGCAGTGTTACTGTTAACCTACTTGTGACAATAAAGATTATTATTATGTAGCATTAGTTATGTTCTGATATTGTGAGGGTTACTCATTTATATTCACAGTAGGTCAGATGTACAGGAACACCGGGCGGAATTCTCTGACCCCCCGCAGGGTCGGGGAATTGCCCGGGGCCGGCGTAAATCCCGCCCCCGCCGTGGCCGGAATTCTCCGCGACCCGGGAATCGGTGGGAGCGGGAATCGCGCCCCGCCGATCGGCATGCCCCCTGCGGCGATTCTCCGGCCCGCGATGGGCCGAAGTCCCACCGCTGTCAGGCCTCTCCCGCCGACGTGGTTTAAACCACCTCTGTGCCAGCGGGATTGGCGGCGCAAGCGGGCCCCGGGGTCCTGGGGCCCCCACGGTGGCCTGGCCCACGATCGGGGCCCACCGATCAGTGGATGTGCCAGTGCCGTGGGGGCACTCTTTTTCTTCCGCCGCCGCCACGGCCTCCACTGGCGCATGCGCGGACTCACGCCGACCGGCGAAGGCCTTTCGGCCAGCCCCGACATCGGGCGCATTGGCGCCAAAGGCTGTTGGCGCCAGTTCTGGCGCCAGTCGGCGGAGCGGGAGCCACTCTGGCGCGGGCCTAGCCCCTGAAGGTGCGGAGTCCCGATGCCGGAGTGGTTGGCGCCAATCCGCTACGCCGGGACCCTCCGCCCCGCCGGGTAGGGGAGAATTTCGCCCACCATTTCACACCCAATATTCTGCAGTTGTACCCAGAATGGACTATTCCTTGAAGGTTACAAGTCTGTAAATAGGTACATTCTGAAATTGATTAAAGATTAATTACTGTCTCTCTATCTCTCCTGTCGTCTGTTTCTCCATCTCGTCCTTCCTTTTTTCATGGAATCCCTGCACTGCCGAAGGAGGCCATTCAGCCCATCGAGTCTGCACCGACCCTCTGAAAGAATGCCCTACCGAGAGCACTTCCCCGCCCAATCCCCGTAATCCCGTAACCCCACCTAACCTGCACATCTTTGGATAACTCTGAGGTCTCCGCATCTCTTTATTTTCTGCTTCTTCCTCTCTTGACCTCTCCGAGAATAGAATCCTTACAGTGCTGAAGGAGGTCATTCAAACCATTGGGTTTGCACCGACCCTCGGAAAGAGCACCCTACCTAGGCCCACTCCCCCGCCCTCTTCCTGCAACCCCATCACCTAACCTATGTATGATTAGACACTAAGAGGCAATTTAGCATGGCCATTCCACCTAAGCTGCACATCTTTCGATTGTGGGAGGAAACCGGAGCACCCGGAGGAAACCCACGCAGACACGGGGGAGAAAGTGCAAACTCCACACAGACAGCCACCCAAGGTCCTTGGCACTGTGAGGCAGCAGTGCTAATCACTGTGCCACCGCACCTCTCTCTCCCTCACCTCTATCCTTCCCTTGTTGGATGGTGAGAGGTGTGATGTTCAGGGATGGAAGGAGGGAGTGCAAAGCAGCAAAGTGACGGGGGAGAGGTTCGAACCTCACTGCTCTGCTCCATCCCCACCCCCCAGTCCCAGATTCTCACAAGAACAGAACAGGGCCTGAGCTAATACAACTGAATGGCTTTGCAAGGCTGCTTCACAGGATAGTTATAACCCAACCAAGCATGCATATTTGGCGACTGGTGCAGTCAATGTTTTGTGACAGGCTCAGTCGTTTGGTGCAGCATGCAGCCAAGGTTTGCGTGAGAAACACAGGGCAGAGGAGGGTGTTACACTGGAGAACCAAATCAATAAATGAAGGGCTGTTTTATGGCTTGATAAATCTTCTCGTGTCCTTCATTCCCCGAAAACGTTTCCAAATTCCGTGCATCTCTGACTATTAGCCTGAGGGTAAACTAGATTGAAACGTCTGCCAGCAAGTTACACATCCTTGTGCAACGATAAGACACCTTGTAGTCTCCTTGGTTCAAAGGGTAAAGGTCATCAGGTTCTGGCAATCTGGCCGCCGAAACATTCCTTTGACCACTAGCTTTAAAGTTGATTTCCAATTGACGTCTCTGCAGGAGTTCGACACATGGTGTAAAATACGGAAACTGAGGCCTGGAGAGAGTTAACGATTCGACTCCGCCTAATGATCCACCTACTGAAGTATAGAACTCCAGAACCCAGCTTTATTTACCCGATCCTCAAATTGCCCTAAACAGCTTTGCTATGTACCTACAAATAATATCAAACCAAAGTGCCATAGACAATAATGACAGAATGTACAACTTTAAAAAGACTGCGTTATGCCAGTGAGTTACGGTTCAGTTTTTCTCTTGTCCTCTAACCTCGCTCAGCAAAACGAAACAACAACTTGCATTTATTTAGCGGCTTCAAAGTAGCGGAAGCTCCCACGGATCCTGGGTGTGTGATCGAGAATACAAATGAGACGAGAAAACTGACACATGATGATGTATTTGTTGAAAAAGGTACTTTTTCAGGCACAACCTAAAGAGGGAAAGAGAGTTGTGAAGGTTTAGGGAGGGAGTTAGGCCGGGGGATCTGGAGAAACCCGCTAATAATGGAGCGACAAAAGTAGGTGCTGGACAAGAGACCTGAAGTGGAGGAATGCAGCGATCTGGAAGGGTTGTAGACCTGCCGGAGCCAAAACCCCGTTCACAGGCATCCACAATCTTCACCTTTCCTTCATGTTGCTCACTGGTTTAATTCATGGGGACCACAGGGAGCCCCCTAGCCTAGCACCCCAGGACACACTCTCCTGCCGTCCGATGCTGCAAGCTTTTCTTTCCCCCAGCATTTGCCCCACTGTATCCTATTCTTGATACAGTCTGGAACACAGACACTCTCATTCTGATACACTCTGGAACACAGACACTCTCATTCAGACACAGTCTGGAACACATAAAGTCTCCTTCTGACACAGTCTGGAACACAGACACTCTCATTCTGACACAGTCTGGAACACAGACACCCTCATTCTGACAGTCTGGAACACAGACACTCTTATTCTGACACAGTCTGGAACACAGACACCCTCATTCTGACACAGTCTGGAACACAGACACTCTTATTCTGACACAGTCTGGAACACAGACACCCTCATTCTGACACAGTCTGGAACACAGACACCCTCATTCTGACACAGTCTGGAACACAGACACTCTCATTCTGACACAGTCAGGAACACAGACACTCTCATTCAGACACACTCTGGAACACAGACACTCTCATTCTGACACACTCTGGAACACAGACACTCTCACTCTGACACACTCTGGAACACAGACACCCTCATTCTGACACAGTCTGGAACACAGACACTCTCATTCTGACACACTCTGGAACACAGACACTCTCATTCTGACACAGTCTGGAACACAGACACTCATTCTGACACAGTCAGGAACACAGACACTCTCATTCTGATACACTCTGGAACACAGACACTCTTATTCTGACACAGTCTGGAACACAGACACTCTCATTCTGACACACTCTGGAACACAGACACTCTCATTCTGACACACTCTGGAACACAGACACTCTCATTCTGACACACTCTGGAACACAGACACTCTCATTCTGACACAGTCTGGAACACAGACACTCATTCTGACACAGTCAGGAACACAGACACTCTCATTCTGATACACTCTGGAACACAGACACTCTCATTCTGACACAGTCAGGAACACAGACACTCTCATTCTGATACACTCTGGAACACAGACACTCTCATTCTGACACACTCTGGAACACAGACACTCTCATTCTGACACACTCTGGAACACAGACACTCATTCTGACACACTCTGGAACACAGACACTCTCATTCTGATACACTCTGGAACACAGACACCCTCATTCTGACACAGTCTGGAACACAGACACTCATTCTGACACACTCTGGAACACAGACACTCTCATTCTGACACAGTCTGGAACACAGACACTCTCCTTCTGACACAGTCTGGAACACAGACACTCTCCTTCTGACACACTCTGGAACACAGACACTCTCCTTCTGACACAGTCTGGAACACAGACACTCTCATTCTGACACAGTCTGGAACACAGACACTCTCATTCAGACACAGTCTGGAACACAGACACTCTCATTCTGACACACTCTGGAACACAGACGCTCTCATTCTGACACAGTCTGGAACACAGACACTCTCATTCTGACACACTCTGGAACACAGACACTCTCATTCTGACACAGTCTGGAACACAGACACTCTCATTCTGACACAGTCTGGAACACAGACGCTCTCATTCTGACACACTCTGGAACACAGACACTCTCATTCTGACACAGTCTGGAACACAGACACTCTCATTCTGACACAGTCTGGAACACAGACACTCTCATTCTGACACACTCTGGAACACAGACACTCTCATTCTGACACAGTCTGGAACACAGACACTCTCATTCTGACACAGTCTGGAACACAGACACTATTATTCTGACACAGTCTGGAACACAGACGCTCTCATTCTGACACACTCTGGAGCACAGACACTCTCATTCTGACACAGTCTGGAACACAGACGCTCTCATTCTGACACAGTCTGGAACACAGACACTCTCATTCTGACACAGTCTGGAACACAGACACTCTCATTCTGACACAGTCTGGAACACAGACACTCTCATTCTGACACAGTCTGGAACACAGACACTCTCATTCTGACACAGTCTGGAACACAGACGCTCTCATTCTGACACAGTCTGGAACACAGACGCTCTCATTCTGACACAGTCTGGAACACAGACACTCTCTTTCTGACACAGTCTGGAACACAGACACTCATTCAGACACAGTCTGGAACACGTACATTCTCATTCTGACACACTCTGGAACACATAAAGTCTCCTTCTGACACAGTCTGGAACACAGACACTCTCATTCTGACACACTCTGGAACACACACTCTCATTCTGACACACTCTGGAACACAGACACTCTCATTCTGACACAGTCTGGAACACAGACGCTCTCATTCTGACACACTCTGGAATACAGACACTCATTCTGACACAGTCTGGAACACAGACACTCTCATTCTGACACAGTTTGGAACACAGACACTCTCATTCTGACACAGTCTGGAACATAGACACTCTCATTCTGACACACTCTGGAACACAGACACTTTCATTCTGACACACTCTGGAACACAGACACTCTCATTCTGACACACTCTGGAACACAGTCACTCTCATCCTGACACAGTCTGGAACACAGACACTCTCATTCTGACACAGTCTGGAACACAGATACTCTCATTCTGACACACTCTGGAACACATAAATTCTCCTTCTGACACACTCTGGAACACAGACACTCTCATTCTGACACAGTCTGGAACACAGACACTCTCATTCTGACACACTCTGGAATACAGACACTCTCATTCTGACACACTCTGGAACACAGACACTCTCATTCTGACACACTCTGGAACACAGACACTCTCATTCTGACACACTCTGGAATACAGACACTCTCATTCTGACACACTCTGGAATACAGACACTCTCATTCTGACACACTCTGGAACACAGACACTCTCATTCTGACACACTCTGGAACACAGACACTCTCATTCTGACACACTCTGGAACACAAGACACTTCCATTCTGACACAGTCTGGAACACAGACACTCTCATTCTGACACAGTCTGGAACACAGACACTATCATTCTGACACAGTCTGGAAAATGGTCAGTATAGTTTGTAACCGTCCTCCAGTGCGTTGTGGAAGAATTGACTTTTCACATGAAAATTTGAATCTGGAAGGCGTCACAGAGCTGACATCGACTCTAGCTCCTGTCTCCCGATGAGGGAAATGATCTCCTCCTTAACCTGGAGGCTTCTGAAGAGACCTGGTAGCTCCCTGCCTTGTCCTGGCTGTTATCACCTATCAGAGCACAGGCTGGTGATCAGTGCCCGGAAATGCTTTACCCCATGGGGCAGTGACAGAGGGCGGAGACATTCTGACTGGTCATGACAGGGAGTGAAACATCAGCCACACACCCAGCCGGGAACTCTGCAGCTGGGGAGAGCTCCCTTTCTATTCTTTGCCATACTGGCCGCCGGAATTTCTGCGTCCACATGAGAGGCCAGGTGGTGCCTTTCTCTTTAATGGAGTATCTGAAAGAGGCCGTGTGTGAGAGTGCTGCTCTCCCCTCCCTATCTCACTGACAATGTCGGCCTGGATTATGTGCTGCCGTCTCAGGGTTGCACAGGGACCAGTGAATACCCTGTTAAAGCTCCTCCGAGACCGTCCCAATGATGAGTCTGTAGTTGCAGCTTCCAGCACCAGCTGCGACCCCGGTTCCCATGGCAACTCCTTTCTGTGATAGTGCCAATGATGACAACCCTGAGCACGGTTAAGCACATTCCAGAGCAGAATATACAGCACAGAATGAGGGCCCATCCAGTCCATGCTGTGTTCATGCTCCACCTCAGGCCTCCTCGTATTGTTTCCTCACCTCCACTCTCCCATCTATTCCTTTTCCCTCATATGTTTGTCCAGATTCCCTTTCAATGGATCCCTCCTCTTCAATTCAGGCACTCCCGGTGGAAGAGAGTCCCACAATCTCACTACTCTTTATGTAAACAAGTGTCTTCTGAATTCCCTTTATGATTTCTTGGTGAATTGGGGGGCCCTCTAGTTGTGCCATTTCCCCACCAGAGGAATCATTCTCTCCGTGTCAGCTCGATCAAAACTATTTTTCCTCTTCAGGACTTCTACTGTATTAGGTGACCCCTTTCCCAAGGGAGAAGAGAATCAGCCTATCGGTTCCTGATATGTATACCCAACACAATTCTGGTATCTTCCCTGTGATTCAGCTCTGCACCTCCTCCAGTGTCTGTGTGTGTGTGTCTATGCCAATAGGGGAACTGGGCCGAGAGGGGCTGTCCACGCCAAGCAGAGTGCGGCTGGCATTCCCACCCCTGTGCCACACTTTGTCATCATCCATTTGTGGCTTCCTGCTGTCGAGTATTTCTGCAACAGGAGGTTTTTTTTTTAAATTTAGAGTACCCAATTTGTTTTTTCCAATTAAGGGGCAATTTAGCGTGGCCAGTCCACCTAACCCGCACATCTTTTGGGTCGTGGGGGTGAAACCCACGCAGACACGGGGAGAATGTGCAAATTCCACACGGACAGGGCCGGAAACAGAAAGGAAGGTTTGTCCCTCAGGAGCCGCCTGCCACGCGCGCAGGAGCCAGGTCACTGCGACATTGACTCCTGGAATGGTCGGAGCCTCCCAGGGTAGCTGGGGTCTCCTAACCCGGGGGATCGAAATGTCTGCTGCATTTTACAGAAGCCCACTGCCAGCATTCAAGAGGGAGAAATCAGATTGTGTCGCAAGAATCACGATGGGAGATACAGAGCTTCCCGGAGGAACCGGCCTCCACAGGGGCTGGTTTAGCTCACTGAGCTAAATCGCTGGCTTTTTAAAGCAGACCAAGCAGGCCAGCAGCACGGTTCGATTCCCGTACCAGCCTCCCCCGGACAGGCGCCGGAATGTGGCGACTAGGGGCTTTTCACAGTAACTTCATTGAAGCCTACTCGTGACAATAAGCGATTTTAATTTCATTTCACATTGCTGGAGGAGGTGCTGACAACAAGCGGACTGGAGAACGGGGTCGTGTCAGCAGTGTATGGAGCTATTTTGGACGAGGAAAAGGCACCACTGGAAGGGATCAAAGCAAAGTGGGAGGACGAGTTGGGAGAGGATATGGAGGAGGGGTTCTGGTGTGAGGAGCTCCGGAGAGTGAATGCCTCCACCCCATGTGCGAGATTGGGGCTGATACAGCTGAAGGTGGTATACAGAGCACACCTCACAAGGGTGAGGATGAGCTGATCCTTTGAAGGAGTAAAAGATGTGTGTGAGCGTTGCCGGGGGGGGGGGGGGGGGGGGGGGGGGGGCTAATCACTTTCATATTTTGGTCCTGTCCAAAGCTAGGGGAGTACTGGAAGGAGGTGTTTAGGGTAATTTCCAAGGTGGTGCGCGTGAAACTAGACCCGGGTCCCCGGGAGGCCATATTCGGGGTGTCGGACCGGCCAGGGTTGGAAACGGGTGCGGAGGCAGATATCATAGCCTTCGCCTCGTTGATCGCCCGAAGGCGGATCCTGCTGGGATGGAGAGCAGCCTCTCCACCCTGTGCCATGGCGTGGCAGGGGGACCTGTTCGAATACTTGTCCCTTGAGAAAGTTAAGTTCGAACTGAGGGGAAGCTCGGAGGGGTTCTGCAAGTCATGGGCACTATTTATTATGCACTTTCAATAACTGGATAACATCGAACATTAGTTGGGGAGGGATGGGTGGGAGGGTTGGGGGGGAGGGGAGCTGTGTGTATTAAGGATGACTATGGGTAATCCCTGATTCCTTTTTGTCATTTATTTATGTAAACATGCGGGCTGATGTTTTGGGGTTGGTGGGAGGATCATAGATCATAGACAAAAGTTCGGCGCAACATCGTGGGCCGAAGGGCCTGTTCTGTGCTGTATTTCTCTATCATAATTTACAGTCCAGAAGGAGGCCATTCGGCGCATCGAGTCTGCACCGGCTCCTGGAAAGAGCACCCTACCCAAGGTTAACACCTCCACCCTATCCCCATAACCCCACCCAACACTAAGGGACACTAAGGGCAATTTACCATGGCCAATCCACCTAATCTGCACATCTTTGGACTGTGGGAGGAAACCGGAGCACCCGGAGGAAACCCACGCAGACACGGGGAGGAGGTGCAGACTCCACACAGACAGTGACCCAAGCCGGAATCGAACCTGGGACCCTGGAGCTGTGAAGCGATTGTGCTATCCACAAGGCTACCTGCAACGATGGGATCGTTGTTATTGGGATTGACATATGTGTTGCTGATTATTGTTTATTGTTGGTGGGTGTAAATTTGGGAGAAAATGTGAAAAAGGAGGAGAATAAAAGTACTTTTTCAAAAAGAACCAAGATCGGAGGGCAGCACGGTGGCGCAGTGAGTAGCACTGCTCCCGGCGCCGAGGTCCCGGGTTCGATCCCGGCCCTGGGTCACTGTCCGTGTGGAGTTTGCACATTCTCCCCATGTTTGCGTGGGTTTCACCCCCACAACCCAAAGATTTGGCCAACCTGCTCCTTAAATTAATTAATTGGGCACTCCAAATTTATTTTAAAAGAAGATCCAGGATCGGATTACCGCTCTGCTGTGGCAGTGACTACACAACCAGATGCTTAGGGATTGCGACTCGCTCAACGGCAAGTGAATTGGGAAGGCAGCAATCCAAGTTACTTTAAGACAGATACACATGGGCAGCATGGTGGCACAGTGGTTAGCATTGCTGCCTATGGCGCTGAGGACCCGGGTTCGAATCCTGGCCCTGGGTCACTGTCCGTGTGGAGTTTGCACATTCTCCCCGTGTCTGCGTGGGTTTCACCCCCACAACCCAAAAGATGTGCAGGATAGGTGGATTGGCCATTCTAAATTGCCCCTTAATTGGAAAAAATAATTGGGTACTCTAAATTTATTTTTTAAAAAGACAGATACACATTCGGATCAGGAAAGTTGGGTTGTTACCCGTCCCAGTCACAAGAGTGTGGCAGAACTCATCGGAGAACGGAGACAGAGAGAGAAATCAAATAGAGAAAGAATATTTTTCATACTCCAGGACGTCCCATCGTGCTCACCAAAAAGGAGCCCTTTTTGAACTGGAGTTGATGCTGTCATTTCAGGCAGATGATTTTCTTTTTATGTTGTGTGTGTCTTTTGAATTTATTTAGAATTTATAACAGTACAGCACAGAACAGGCCCTTCGGCCCTCGATGTTGTGCCGAGCAATGATCACCCTACTCAAGCCCACGCATCCACCCTATACCAGTAACCCAACAACCCCATTAACCTTACTTTTTTGGACACTAAGGGCAATTTTAGCCTGGCCAATCCACCTAACCCGCACATCTTTGGACTGTGGGAGGAAACCGGAGCACCCGGAGGAAACCCACGCACACACGGGGAGGACGTGCAGACTCCGCACAGACAGTGACCCAGCCGGGAATCGAACCTGGGACCCTGGAGCTGTGAAGCATTTATGCTAACCACCATGCTACCGTGCTGGTGAGATCAGATTTCCCCCACCGGGGCTGAGATGGGAAAATGGGAAGAGCAATAAGTTGGAGAACATTTGTGAAATTGGGACAGCTCTGAAGCTTACAGATTGGCTTGTTGTATCATTGTTCCAGATGCAGATGTGTCAACGTCACTGCTCTGTCCCACCAACCTGGTCAATCGGCGTCATTCCGCCTCTCTGTGAAGTGTTTGGTGTCACACTGTGCTGCAGCCTGAAGCAACCTTGTCGCGAAGCACACTCACCTCAGTGCAGTCGACGTAACAGGCAGTGACTAACTATCCCGGGGCAGCAGTCAAAGGAACCCCAATCAGCAGTGATTCACCACGGCCAGCTGTGTGAGTGTAATTCACTGACACAGCGACACAGCGTCATCATAACTCAAAATGTTCTTTTCTCTTTTCAAAAAATGTTTTCCAATTGTGTGGCCAATCGACCTGACCTGCACATCTTTGGGATGTGGGGGTGAGACCCACGCAGACCTGGGGAGAATGTGCCAACTCCACACGGACAGTGACCCGGGGCCGGGATCGAACCCCGGGTCCTCGGCGGTGTGAAGCAGCAGTGCTAACCACCGTGCCGCCCCCCAAAATATGTTTTTGAGGAAGTTGTTGCCAGTCAAATAAACAGAAAAATGCACTAAATACAGTCACACGCATTCTCATACACACACACACATATAAAAAAAAAGTTAAAAAAAAAAATTTAGAGTACCCAATTCATTTTTTCCAATTAAGGGGCAATTTAGCGTGGCCAATCCACCTACCCTGCACATCTTTGGGTTGTGGGGGTGAGACCCACGCAGACACGGGGAGAATGTGCAAACTCCACACGGACAGTGACCCGGATGCCGGGATCGAAGCTGGGACCTCGGCGCCGTGAGGCGGCAATGCTAACCACTGTGCCACCGTGCTGCCTTACACACACACACATGAACACACACAAACGTGCAAGCACATGAACAGACACACAGACATGAACACAAACACACTCACACAAACACTCACACATTAACACACACAAGCACACACACACATATTCACACACACTTTAGAGGAGGGGGTGAGGTAGTGGTATTGTCAATGGACTAATAATCCAGAGACCCAGGGTAACACCCAGGGTGCCCCCGCTTCGAATCCCATCAGTGCAGATGGTGCAATTTGAATTCAATAAATAAAAACTCTGGAAGTAGAAGTCTAATGATAACCATGAAGCCATTGTCTATTTTTGTAAAAACCCATCTGGTTCACTAATGTCCTGTAGGGAAGGAAATCTGTCATCCTTACCCGGTCTGGCCTACATGTGACTCCAGACCCACAGCAATGTGGTTGACTGTTAAATGCCCTCTGGGGTGGGCAATAAATGGTGGCCCAGCCGGCGACGCCCACATCCCGTGCACGAGTAAAGAAAAAAAAACAAGCACACATAAACACACATGTGAACTCACACAAATACACACACTCCTGTATGTGTTTTGAGAACTTGAGGCTTTGCACCATCGTACTAATCTGCACACACAGTCACACAATGGCGGACATACACACACTCTCCACAGACATGCACAATCAGAGATGAGGACACCTTCACTGATTGCATCTGCATACTTTTACATGTAAATGTATAAACACGGATACCATACACGGGTACATTCACATAGATGCAGTCAAATGTACAGACTCAAACACCAAGACTGCTGATATGAGCTTGAGGACTTCCTGATCTGCATAACTCAGGACTCAGTAGACACTGTACCTCCTGACTCAGCCACCAGGGGAGCCAGAGGCCTTATTCACTGAATAATATTTGAGAAAGGAGGGCAGGTTTCTAACATTTCTCGTGACTCTTACACCTCCAATCTGCCAGTCTTTAAGCAGGCATGGAGGTGTCAGTCACCTATCTCTGCGAGTGTCATTTATCCATTCATTCATCCCCCAGACCACATTGGATTGTGCTGCTAGTATTCAGTTGCTTTTTCTCCACCAAAATCAATGTGTCACACAGAGAATCAAAACAGAAAGAGCTTTCCCCGTCGTCTTAAAGAGACAGTCCCTCTGGTAGCTCCTGTTGAGAAGGGATTTGGATTTTGTTTATTGTCACGTGTACCCAGGTACAGAGAAAAGTATTTTTCTGCGAGCAGCTCAACAGATCATTAAGTACATGAAAAGAAAAGAAAATACAAAATAGGGCAACACAAGGTACACAATGTAAGAGAGATGCAGTGGTATTTGTCCAGGTTCATCCCGAGCAGCTCTGTGACACAGGACTCTGTGCTCTACGGACTGTTTCCAGGGACACACACCGAGACAAATATCAACTGCTGCTGGAAGGTCATCAACTCGGTGAAAGACATACTTTGGTCTGCCCGAAACTTGCTGATCTTCCAGTGCAAAGAATTGTCTTTGACCGAGTGTTGCAGACTGGCACATTCCAAGGTCCAGGACTACGTGCTGAGGGACGCACTCAAGCTTGGGGCAGCTGCCGCCAAGGCGCAATGGGGAAAGGCCACTGTGTAAGGTCTTACCAGCAAATGTACACCGAGGGGTGGGTAACAGTGTAAAGCCCCTCGGTCTGGGTCATTAACACTCCAATGTATAAAAGAAACATGACAATGTAAATATTTAAGAAAGAATTGTAATGTAAAGAGGGATATGTGTGTAATGTCATCCCATCTGAATGGAAGAAAGACAAGGGAATGTGTAACTTTGATGGAAATGTACAGTCAAGACAATTCGAAATGTTCTGTAATGTTTATTATAGATTTTATGAATAAAGTATATTCTTTGGAAAAAAAACAATGTAACTACATAAGCACCGGCATCGGGTGAAGCATACAGGGGTGTAGTATTAATCAGGTCAGTCCGTAAGAGGGTGGTTTAGGAGTCTGGTAAAAGCGGGGTAAAAGCTGTTTTTGAGTTCCAGTCGTGCGTGTTCTCAGACTTTTCCTGCCCGATGGAAGAAGTTGGAAGAGTGAGTAAGCCGGGTGGGAGGGGTCTTTGATTATGCTGCCCGCTTTCCCCAGGCAGCGGGAGGTGTAGACAGAGTCAATGGATGGGAGACAGGTTCGTGTGATGGACTGGGCGGTGTTCACGACTCTCTGACGTTTCTTGTGGTCTTTGGCTGAGTAGTTGCCATACCAGGATGTGCTGCAGCCAGATAGGATGCTTTCTATGGAGTAAGACAGGCTCAGTGAGTGTATATGTTGGACAGAGACTGGCTCAGTGAGTGTTGATCTGGGACAGAGGCTGGCTCAGTGAGTGTTGATCTGGGACAGCGACTGGCTCAGTGAGTGTTGATGTTGGACAGAGACAGGCTCAGTGAGAGTTGATCTGGGACAGAGACAGGCTCAGTGAGTGTTGATGTTGGACAGAGACAGGCTCAGTGAGTCTTGATGTTGGACAGAGACAGGCTCAGTGAGTGTTGATCTGGGACAGAGACTGGCTCAGTGAGTGTTGATGTTGGACAGAGACAGGCTCAGTGAGTGTTGATCTGGGACAGAGACAGGCTCAGTGAGTGTTGATCTGGGACAGAGACTGGCTCAGTGAGTGTTGATGTTGGACAGAGGCTGGCTCAGTGAGTGTTGATGTTGGACAGAGACTGGCTCAGTGAGTGTTGATGTTGGACAGAGACGGGCTCAGTGAGTGTTGATGTTGGAAAGAGACTGGCTCAGTGAGTGTTGATGTTGGACAGAGACAGGCTCAGTGAGTGTTGATCTGGGACAGAGACTGGCTCAGTGAGTGTTGATGTTGGACAGAGACTGGCTCAGTGAGTGTTGATGTTGGACAGAGGCTGGCTCAGTGAGTGTTGATCTGGGACAGAGACTGGCTCAGTGAGTGTTGATCTGGGACAGAGACTGGCTCAGTGAGTGTTGATCTGGGACAGAGACTGGCTCAGTGAGTGTTGATCTGGGACAGAGACAGGCTCAGTGAGTGTTGATCTGGGACAGAGACAGGCTCAGTGAGTGTTGATCTGGGACAGAGACAGGCTCAGTGAGTGTTGATGATGGACAGAGACTGGCTCAGTGAGTGTTGATCTGGGACAGCGACTGGCTCAGTGAGTGTTGATGTTGGACAGAGACAGGCTCAGTGAGAGTTGATCTGGGACAGAGACTGGCTCAGTGAGTGTTGATGTTGGACAGAGACTGGCTCAGTGAGTGTTGATGTTGGACAGAGACAGGCTCAGTGAGTGTTGATCTGGGACAGAGACAGGCTCAGTGAGTGTTGATGTTGGACAGAGACAGGCTCAGTGAGTCTTGACGTTGGACAGAGACAGGCTCAGTGAGTGTTGATCTGGGACAGAGACTGGCTCAGTGAGTGTTGATGTTGGACAGAGACTGGCTCAGTGAGTGTTGATCTGGGACAGAGACGGGCTCAGTGAGTGTTGATGTTGGACAGAGACAGGCTCAGTGAGTGTTGATGTTGGACAGAGACAGGCTCAGTGAGTCTTGATGTTTGACAGAGACAGGCTCAGTGAGTGTTGATGTTGGACAGAGACAGGCTCAGTGCGTGTTGATGTTGGACAGAGACTGGCTCAGTGAGTGTTGATGTTGGACAGAGACAGGCTCAGTGAGTGTTGATGTTGGACAGAGACAGGCTCAGTGAGTGTTGATGTTGGACAGAGACTGGCTCAGTGAGTGTTGATGTTGGACAGAGACTGGCTCAGTGAGTGTTGATCTGGGACAGCGACTGGCTCAGTGAGTGTTGATCTGGGACAGAGACGGGCTCAGTGAGTGTTGATCTGGGACAGAGACTGGCTCAGTGAGTGTTGATGTTGGACAGAGACTGGCTCAGTGAGTGTTGATGTTGGACAGAGACAGGCTCAGTGAGTCTTGATGTTGGACAGAGACAGGCTCAGTGAGTGTTGATCTGGGACAGAGACTGGCTCAGTGAGTGTTGATGTTGGACAGAGACAGGCTCAGTGAGTGTTGATCTGGGACAGAGACAGGCTCAGTGAGTGTTGATGTTGGACAGAGACAGGCTCAGTGAGTGTTGATCTGGGACAGAGACTGGCTCAGTGAGTGTTGATGTTGGACAGAGACTGGCTCAGTGAGTGTTGATCTGGGACAGAGACTGGCTCAGTGAGTGTTGATCTGGGACAGAGACAGGCTCAGTGAGTGTTGATGTTGGACAGAGACTGGCTCAGTGAGTGTTGATGTTGGACAGAGACAGGCTCAGTGAGTGTTGATCTGGGACAGAGACTGGCTCAGTGAGTGTTGATGTTGGACAGAGACTGGCTCAGTGAGTGTTGATGTTGGACAGAGACTGGCTCAGTGAGTGTTGATGTTGGACAGAGGCTGGCTCAGTGAGTGTTGATCTGGGACAGAGACTGGCTCAGTGAGTGTTGATCTGGGACAGAGACTGGCTCAGTGAGTGTTGATCTGGGACAGAGACTGGCTCAGTGAGTGTTGATCTGGGACAGAGACTGGCTCAGTGAGTGTTGATCTGGGACAGAGACAGGCTCAGTGAGTGTTGATCTGGGACAGAGACAGGCTCAGTGAGTGTTGATGTTGGACAGAGACGGGCTCAGTGAGTGTTGATCTGGGACAGAGACTGGCTCAGTGAGTGTTGATGTTGGACAGAGACAGGCTCAGTGAGTGTTGATGATGGACAGAGACGGGCTCAGTGAGTGTTGATCTGGGACAGAGACTGGCTCAGTGAGTGTTGATGATGGACAGAGACGGGCTCAGTGAGTGTTGATATTGGACAGAGACTGGCTCAGTGAGTGTTGATCTGGACAGAGACTGGCTCAGTGAGTGTTGATCTGGGACAGAGACTGGCTCAGTGAGTGTTGATGTTGGACAGAGACGGACTCAGTGAGTGTTGATCTGGGACAGAGACTGGCTCAGTGAGTGTTGATCTGGGACAGAGACTGGCTCAGTGAGTGTTGATGTTGGACAGAGACTGGCTCAGTGAGTGTTGATGTTGGACAGAGACTGGCTCAGTGAGTGTTGATGTTGGACAGAGACTGGCTCAGTGAGTGTTGATGTTGGACAGAGACTGGCTCAGTGAGTGTTGATCTGGGACAGAGACTGGCTCAGTGAGTGTTGATGTTGGACAGAGACAGGCTCAGTGAGTGTTGATGTTGGACAGAGACTGGCTCAGTGAGTGTTGTTCTGGGACAGAGACTGGCTCAGTGAGTGTTGTTCTGGGACAGAGACTGGCTCAGTGAGTGTTGATGTTGGACAGAGACTGGCTCAGTGAGTGTTGATCTGGGACAGAGACTGGCTCAGTGAGTGTTGATGTTGGACAGAGACGGACTCAGTGAGTGTTGATCTGGGACAGAGACTGGCTCAGTGAGTGTTGATCTGGGACAGAGACTGGCTCAGTGAGTGTTGTTCTGGGACAGAGACTGGCTCAGTGAGTGTTGTTCTGGGACAGAGACTGGCTCAGTGAGTGTTGATGTTGGACAGAGACGGACTCAGTGAGTGTTGATCTGGGACAGAGACTGGCTCAGTGAGTGTTGATCTGGGACAGAGACTGGCTCAGTGAGTGTTGATGTTGGACAGAGACTGGCTCAGTGAGTGTTGATGTTGGACAGAGACAGGCTCAGTGAGTGTTGATGTGGGACAGAGACTGGCTCAGTGAGTGTTGATGTTGGACAGAGACGGACTCAGTGAGTGTTGATGTTGGACAGAGACTGGCTCAGTGAGTGTTGATCTGGGACAGAGACAGGCTCAGTGAGTGTTGATGTTGGACAGAGACAGGCTCAGTGAGTGTTGATCTGGGACAGAGACTGGCTCAGTGAGTGTTGATGTTGGACAGAGACTGGCTCAGTGAGTGTTGATCTGGGACAGAGACTGGCTCAGTGAGTGTTGATGATGGACAGAGACAGGCTCAGTGAGTGTTGATGTTGGACAGAGACTGGCTCAGTGAGTGTTGATGTTGGACAGAGACTGGCTCAGTGAGTGTTGATGTTGGACAGAGACGGGCTCAGTGAGTGTTGATGATGGACAGAGACAGGCTCAGTGAAGGTTGATCTGGGACAGAGACTGGCTCAGTGAGTGTTGATGTTGGACAGAGACTGGCTCAGTGAGTGTTGATCTGGGACAGAGACTGGCTCAGTGAGTGTTGATGTTGGACAGAGACAGGCTCAGTGAGTGTTGATGTTGGACAGAGACGGACTCAGTGAGTGTTGATGATGGAAAGAGACGGACTCAGTGAGTGTTGATCTGGGACAGAGACAGGCTCAGTGAGTGTTGATGTTGGACAGAGACTGGCTCAGTGAGTGTTGATCTGGGATAGAGACAGGCTCAGTGAGTGTTGATCTGGGACAGAGACTGGCTCAGTGAGTGTTGATGTTGGACAGAGACAGGCTCAGTGAGTGTTGATGATGGACAGAGACTGGCTCAGTGAGTGTTGATGTTGGACAGAGACAGGCTCAGTGAGTGTTGATGTGGGACAGAGACTGGCTCAGTGAGTGTTGATTTGGGACAGAGACTGGCTCAGTGAGTGTTGATCTGGGACAGAGACTGGCTCAGTGAGTGTTGATGTTGGACAGAGACGGACTCAGTGAGTGTTGATGTTGGACAGAGACGGACTCAGTGAGTGTTGATGTTGGACAGAGACAGGCTCAGTGAGTGTTGATGTTGGACAGAGACTTGCTCAGTGAGTGTTGATCTGGGACAGAGACAGGCTCAGTGAGTGTTGATGTTGGACAGAGACTGGCTCAGTGAGTGTTGATCTGGGACAAAGACTGGCTCAGTGAGTGTTGATGTTGGACAGAGACTGGCTCAGTGAGTGTTGATCTGGGACAAAGACGGGCTCAGTGAGTGTTGATCTGGGACAGAGACGGGCTCAGTGAGTGTTGATGTTGGACAGAGACTGGCTCAGTGAGTGTTGATGTTGGACAGAGACGGGCTCAGTGAGTGTTGATCTGGGACAGAGACTGGCTCAGTGAGTGTTGATGTTGGACAGAGACTGGCTCAGTGAGTGTTGATGTTGGACAGAGACTGGCTCAGTGAGTGTTGATGTTGGACAGAGACTGGCTCAGTGAGTGTTGATGTGGGACAGAGACTGGCTCAGTGAGTGTTGATGTTGGACAGAGACGGGCTCAGTGAGTGTTGATGTGGGACAGAGACTGGCTCAGTGAGTGTTGATGTTGGACAGAGACTGGCTCAGTGAGTGTTGATCTGGGACAGAGACTGGCTCAGTGAGTGTTGATCTGGGACAGAGACTGGCTCAGTGAGTGTTGATGTTGGACAGAGACTGGCTCAGTGAGTGTTGATGTTGGACAGAGACTGGCTCAGTGAGTGTTGATCTGGGACAGAGACTGGCTCAGTGAGTGTTGATCTGGGACAGAGACTGGCTCAGTGAGTGTTGATGTTGGACAGAGACTGGCTCAGTGAGTGTTGATCTGGGACAGAGACTGGCTCAGTGAGTGTTGATCTGGGACAGAGACTGGCTCAGTGAGTGTTGATCTGGGACAGAGACAGGCTCAGTGAGTGTTGATGTTGGACAGAGACTGGCTCAGTGAGTGTTGATGTTAGACAGAGACTGGCTCAGTGAGTGTTGATCTGGGACAGAGACGGGCTCAGTGAGTGTTGATCTGGGACAGAGACTGGCTCAGTGAGTGTTGATCTGGGACAGAGACTGGCTCAGTGAGTGTTGATCTGGGACAGAGACTGGCTCAGTGAGTGTTGATGTTGGACAGAGACTGGCTCAGTGAGTGTTGATGTTGGACAGAGACTGGCTCAGTGAGTGTTGATGTGGGACAGAGACAGGCTCAGTGACTGTTGATCTGGGACAGAGACAGGCTCAGTGAGTGTTGATGTTGGACAGAGACTGGCTCAGTGAGTGTTGATCTGGGACAGAGACAGGCTCAGTGAGTGTTGATGTTGGACAGAGACTGGCTCAGTGAGTGTTGATGATGGACAGAGACTGGCTCAGTGAGTGTTGATGTTGGACAGAGACTGGCTCAGTGAGTGTTGATGTGGGACAGAGACAGGCTCAGTGACTGTTGATCTGGGACAGAGACAGACTCAGTGAGTGTTGATGTTGGACAGAGACTGGCTCAGTGAGTGTTGATGTGGGACAGAGACAGGCTCAGTGAGTGTTGATCTGGGACAGAGACAGGCTCAGTGAGTGTTGATGTTGGACAGAGACAGGCTCAGTGAGTGTTGATGTTGGACAGAGACTGGCTCAGTGAGTGTTGATCTGGGACAGAGACAGGCTCAGTGAGTGTTGATGTTGGTCAGAGACAGGCTCAGTGAGTGTTGATGTTGGACAGAGACTGGCTCAGTGAGTGTTGATGTTGGACAGAGACTGGCTCAGTGAGTGTTGATGTTGGACAGAGACTGGCTCAGTGAGTGTTGATGTTGGACAGAGACTGGCTCAGTGAGTGTTGATCTGGGACAGAGACTGGCTCAGTGAGTGTTGATGTTGGACAGAGACGGGCTCAGTGAGTGTTGATGTTGGACAGAGACAGGCTCAGTGAGTGTTGATCTGGGACAGAGACTGGCTCAGTGAGTGTTGATGTTGGACAGAGACGGGCTCAGTGAGTGTTGATGTTGGACAGAGACTGGCTCAGTGAGTGTTGATGTTGGACAGAGACTGGCTCAGTGAGTGTTGATCTGGGACAGAGACTGGCTCAGTGAGTGTTGATCTGGGACAGAGACTGGCTCAGTGAGTGTTGATCTGGGACAGAGACAGGCTCAGTGAGTGTTGATCTGGGACAGAGACAGGCTCAGTGAGTGTTGATCTGGGACAGAGACTGGCTCAGTGAGTGTTGATGTTGGACAGAGACGGACTCAGTGAGTGTTGATCTGGGACAGAGACTGGCTCAGTGAGTGTTGATCTGGGACAGAGACTGGCTCAGTGAGTGTTGATGTTGGACAGAGACAGGCTCAGTGAGTGTTGATGTTGGACAGAGACTGGCTCAGTGAGTGTTGATGTTGGACAGAGACTGGCTCAGTGAGTGTTGATGTTGGACAGAGACAGGCTCAGTGAGTGTTGATGTTGGACAGAGACTGGCTCAGTGAGTGTCGATCTGGGACAGAGACAGGCTCAGTGAGTGTTGATGTTGGACAGAGACAGGCTCAGTGAGTGTTGATCTGGGACAGAGACTGGCTCAGTGAGTGTTGATGTTGGACAGAGACAGGCTCAGTGAGTGTTGATGTTGGACAGAGACAGGCTCAGTGAGTGTTGATGTTGGACAGAGACTGGCTCAGTGAGTGTTGATGTTGGACAGAGACGGGCTCAGTGAGTGTTGATGTTGGACAGAGACTGGCTCAGTGAGTGTTGATGTTGGACAGAGACTGGCTCAGTGAGTGTTGATGTTGGACAGAGACAGGCTCAGTGAGTGTTGATGTTGGACAGAGACTGGCTCAGTGAGTGTTGATCTGGGACAGAGACTGGCTCAGTGAGTGTTGATGTTGGACAGAGACGGACTCAGTGAGTGTTGATGTTGGACAGAGACAGGCTCAGTGAGTGTTGATCTGGGACAGAGACTGGCTCAGTGAGTGTTGATGTTGGACAGAGACTGGCTCAGTGAGTGTTGATGTTGGACAGAGACTGGCTCAGTGAGTGTTGATCTGGGACAGAGACAGGCTCAGTGAGTGTTGATGTTGGACAGAGACAGGCTCAGTGAGTGTTGATGTTGGACAGAGACTGGCTCAGTGAGTGTTGATCTGGGACAGAGACGGGCTCAGTGAGTGTTGATGTTGGACAGAGACTGGCTCAGTGAGAGTTGATCTGGGACAGAGACTGGCTCAGTGAGTGTTGATCTGGGACAGAGACTGGCTCAGTGAGTGTTGATGTTGGACAGAGACGGGCTCAGTGAGTGTTGATGTTGGACAGAGACTGGCTCAGTGAGAGTTGATCTGGGACAGAGACTGGCTCAGTGAGTGTTGATGTGGGACAGAGACGGACTCAGTGAGGGTCAGATTGAAACACCCTCAAAGACCTGAGCGCAGAGTTTAGGCTGCTGTTTAAATTATGGAGCTGGCAGCTTAACACCTTAAAGCTGAGATGTTTGAGAAGAGATTTAATAGCAAGGTTTCCAATGGCAGATTGAGGATGTTGATTGAGAAGCAGTTTGCCCTGGCGGCAGCACCATAGCATTGCGGATAGCACAATTGCTTCACAGCTCCAGGGTCCCAGGTTCGATTCCGGCTTGGGTCACTGTTTGTGCGGAGTCTGCACATCCTCCCCGTGTGTCCGTGGGTTTCCTCCGTGATGGAACCATCAATTCACTAGACATGTGCTTTAAGATATGAACAGTGTTTTTAATCTACTTACAACAGAGCCAGCCTGTTCCGCGTTGAACTCTCGATGAACTGAACGACTGGCTCTGAGCATTGGTATTTATACAGCAGTCCAGGGGGAGGAGTCATGGGCAGAGCCCAGGGTGGAGCCCTGTACAAACTCCTAAGCATTCCCAGCGCTCCTCCCCTAGTAGTCGGGAAACGCAACTGCGCTTACAAATGCATGGTCTCATGTATATACAATACGGTGTGAATTACGGAGTTACATTCACCCCCTACAAAAAAAATCAAGTCCGGCGGGGGTGGTGGTTCATAAATTGAGTCTGTCGGGTGGTCGGACTGTCCGCTTCGATCTGCGGAGCACCGGGGTTGCAGCCTCTTGTGGTGGCTGGACGGGTGTTGTGGGTTGGGGTACGATGGCGGACTCCAGGGAAGATCTCGTCCGAGCTCCATACCCGTCTGGTTCGACTGGGAACTGAGGGCGCTGGGGGTTAGCCGGTGCGGGCGCGCGGAACAGGTGGAGCGAGCTAGTGGGCTCAGGAGTGCGAGGGTGCAGCTGGGTTGCCCGGAACCAATGCAGCAAACTAGGGGGCGGCAGGATGGGGTGTAGGGGAGTGAGACCCCCATGGTAGTGCCCCTGGAAAAAATGAAGAGCCTCTCCTGAGGGGTCTGATTGGTCGCTGTGCATAAGAGTGACCTAATAGAGTGAAGCGCGCCTGGGAGGACATCCTGCCAATGGGAGACTTGGAGATTCCTGGACCGGAGGGTCAGTAGGACGGTCTTCCAGACCGTCGCATTCTCCCTCTCCACCTGCCCATTCCCCCTGGGGTTGTAGCTGGTAGTCCTGCTCGAGGCGATGCCCTTGTCGAGCAGATACTGACGCAGCTCGTCGATCATGAAGGACGAACCCCGGTCGCTGTGCACGTAGCTGGGGAAACCAAACAGGGTGAAGATAGTATGCAGGGCCCTAATGACTGTGTGGGAGGTCATATCGGGGCACAGGATAGCAAATGGGAAGGGGGAGAACTCATCTATTTAAAAAAAAATTTAGATTACCCAATTATTTTTTCCAATTAAGGGGTAATTTAGCGTGGCCTATCCACCTACTCTGCACATTCTTTTGGGTTGTGGGGGCGAAACCCACGCAGACACGGGGAGAATGTGCAAACTCCACACGGACAGTGACCCAGAGCCGGGATCGAACCTGGAAACTCAGCGCCGTGAGGCGGTTGTGCTAACCACTAGGCCACCGTGCTGCCCCGGGAGAACTCATCTATGACGTTTAAGAAGTAAACGTTCCTGTTAGTTGAGGGAATTGGCCCTTTGAAATCGATCGCGAGGCGTTCAAAGGGCCTAGAAGCCTTGACCAGGTGGGCCCTGTCTGGTCTATAGAAGTGCGGTTTGCACTCCACACAGATCGGGCAGTCTCTGGTTACGGCTTTTACCTCCTCAGTGGAGGCTTTGATGTGGTGGGCGAGCCGGGTGACCCCCGGGTGGCAGAGGTCATTGTGGATGACTTTCAGGTGGTCAATCTGCGCGCTGGCGCATGTCCCGCGGGATAGGGATTCTGGGGGATCGTTGAGCTTCCCCGGTTGATACTTAATATCGTAGCTATAGGTGGAGAGTTCGATCCTCCACCGCAGGATTTTAATTATCGTTTTTAATTTTGCCCCTTTGCGAGTTGTCAAACATAAAGGCAACCGATCGTTGGTCGGTGATGAGGGTGAACCTCCTACCTGCGAGGTAGTGCCTCCAGTGACGAATACCCTCCACAATGGGTTGTGCTTCTTTTTCGACTGCCGAGTGTCGGAGTTCCGAAGCGGAGAGGGTACGGGAGAAAAATGCAACTGGCCTCCCTGCCTGATTTAAGGTGGCTACTAGAGCTACCTCTGAGGCGTCGCTCTCAACCTGAAATGGAGTGGAGTCATCCACCGCCCGCATGGCCGCCTTGGTGATGTCCTCCTTGATGCAGTTGAAGGCCTCAGCTGACAGGGGAAATAGTGTGGCCTTAAAGAGTGGGCAGGCTTTGTCCGCATATTGAGGAACCCACTGGTTGTAGTAGGAAAAGAAACCCAAGCACCGTTTGAGGGCCTTGGGACAATGAGGGAGGGGGAGTTCTAAGCATACAGTCCGGGTCTGGGCCCAGGACTCCGTTTTCCACGACATAGCCGAGGATGGCTAGTCTGGTTGTGCGGAAAACGCATTTCTCCTTGTTATAAGTGAGGTTTAATTTCTGAGCCGTCTGGAGAAAACGGTAGAGGTTGGAGTCGTGGTCCTGCTGGTCATAGCCGCAGATGGTAACGTTATCCAAGTACGGGAACGTGGCCCGCAGCCCGTACTGGTCCACCATTCGGTCCATTGCTCGTTGGAACACCGAAACCCTGTTAGTGACGCCGAAGGGGACCCGGAGGAAATGGAAGAGGCGGCCATCGGCCTCGAATGCCGTGTAGTGGCGGTCCTCCGGGCGGATTGGTTGCTGGTGGTATGCAGACTTCAGATCGACCGTGGAAAAGAGCCGATACTGGGCGATCTGGTTTACCATGTCTGCAATCCTGGGGAGGGGATACGCGTCAAGGAGCGTAAATCTATTTATGGTCTGACTATAGTCGACAACCATACGGAATTTTTCCCCGGTCTTCACAACCACCACCTGAGCTCTCCAGGGACTGTTGCTGGCCTCTATGATCCCCTCATTAAGAAGCCTCGCTGATTCCATGATTGATCCTGACTGTTTCTTAAGTAGATTAAATTGATGGAACCATCAATTCACTAGACACGTGCTTTAAGATATGAACAGTGGTTTTAATCTACTTACAACAGAGCCAGCCTGTTCCGCGTTGAACTCTCGATGAACTGAACGACTGGCTCTGAGCATTGGTATTTATACAGCAGTCCAGGGGAGGAGTCATGGGTGGAGCCAAGGGTGGAGCCCTGTACAAACTCCTAAGCATTCCCAGCGCTACTCCCCCTAGTGGTCGGGCAACGCAACTGCGCTTACAAATGCATGGTCTCATGTATATACAATACGGTGTGAATTACGGAGTTACATTCACCACATTCCGGGTGCTCCGGTTTCCTCCCACAGTCCAAAGATGTGCAGGTTCGGTGGATTGGCCATGAGAAATTGCCCTTAGTGTCCAAAATTGCCCTTAGTGTTGGGTGGGGTTACTAGGTTATGGGGGTAAGGTGGAGGTGTTGACCTTGGGTAGGGTCCTCTTTCCAAGAGCCGGTGCAGACTCGATGGGCCGAACGGCCTCCTTCTGCACTGTAAATTCTATGATAATCTATGAGTCAAGGATGAAGATTTTGGATAATTGGAACAAGGTTGTTGGGTTGAGTAATGGAGGATAGAGTAAATCATTAAGATTAGCAAACACACTGGCAGTGGAAGCACGTTCAGCGATAAATTTCAAAAGGGAATTAAATAAATATTTGAAAAGAAAAAATGAGCAAAGATATGGAGATAGAGCAGGAGGCGGAGTTTCCCATTGGGTGGCTCACACAATGAGCTGGAAGGGGGAAGACGGGCCAAATGGCTGCCTCACATCCTGTAAAATTTAAAATTTAAGAAGCAGATTGTTTGTGTATACGGATAGAGCAATGGGAGATGAAATTACAGGCAAGGTGGAGACAGACGTGACAGAGCAGCGATGTCAGAGGAGACACTCCTGATATCAGCTTCAGGGGACAAAGATGCTTTCCTGGTTGAGCCAGATTGATGTTGCTTTCTCACTCAGAATGTGTGGAATAATTTGGAGTCAGTTCAGTTGTGAAAGTAGCATTGGGAGATAAGGAGGTGGTCTGACCTGTAAGCACAGATGGTAAATGTGGGTGGCGCAGCGCCAAGGGACAGGTCATGGTGTACCTGCAAATAAGTCTGACTAGGAGCAGAGACCGACACTACATGTCTATGTGTAGACTTTCGGATAGAATGTCCTCAATCTGGGCTGCCCATTACTGTACAGGGAAATTGATGATTCAATATCAGTCTGTTGCAGCAACACTCATTGTGAGTCAGTACTCATTCAAATGGAGTAACACACAGCACCTTCCAGTATTGTACCACAGTGTAACACACTAAACTGTACCCACCAACACTGTACCACAGTGTAATACACTAATCTGTACCCACCAGCACTGTACCACAGTGTAATACACTAAACTGTACCCACCAGCACTGTACCACAGTGTAATACACTAAACTGTACCCACCAACACTGTACCACAGTGTAATACACGAAACTGTACCCACCAACACTGTACCACAGTGTTATACACTGGAACTGTAGCCACTAGCACTGTACCACAGTGTAATACACTGGAACTGTACCCACCAGCACTGTACCACAGTGTAATACACTAAACTGTACCCACCAACACTGTACCACAGTGTAATACACTAATCTGTACCCACCAGCACTGTACCACAGTGTAATACACTAAACTGTACCCACCAACACTGTACCACAGTGTAATACACAAATCTGTACCCACCAGCACTGTACCACAGTGTAATACACTAAACTGTACCCACCAACACTGTACCACAGTGTAATACACTAATCTGTACCCACCAGCACTGTACCACAGTGTAATACACTAAACTGTACCCACCAACACTGTACCACAGTGTAATACACTAATCTGTACCCACCAGCACTGTACCACAGTGTAATACACTAAACTGTACCCACCAACACTGTACCACAGTGTAATACACTAATCTGTACCCACCAGCACTGTACCACAGTGTAATACACTAAACTGTACCCACCAACACTGTACCACAGTGTAATACACTAATCTGTACCCACCAGCACTGTACCACAGTGTAATACACTGGAACTGTACCCACCAGCACTGTACCACAGTGTAATACACTAAACTGTACCCACCAACACTGTACCACAGTGTAATACACTAATCTGTACCCACCAACACTGTACCACAGTGTAATACACTGGAACTGTAGCCACCAGCACTGTACCACAGTGTAATACACTAAACTGTACCCACCAACACTGTACCACAGTGTAATACACTAATCTGTACCCACCAACACTGTACCACAGTGTAATACACTAAACTGTACCCACCAACACTGTACCACAGTGTAATACACTAATCTGTACCCACCAACACTGTACCACAGTGTAATACACTAAACTGTACCCACCAACACTGTACCACAGTGTAATACACTAATCTGTACCCACCAACACTGTACCACAGTGTAATACACTAATCTGTACCCACCAACACTGTACCACAGTGTAATACACTAATCTGTACCCACCAACACTGTACCACAGTGTAATACACTAAACTGTACCCACCAGCACTGTACCACAGTGTAATACACTAAACTGTACCCACCAACACTGTACCACAGTGTAACACACTAAACTGTACCCACCAACACTGTACCACAGTGTAATACACTAAACTGTACCCACCAACACTGTACCACAGTGTACTACACTAATCTGTACCCACCAACACTGTACCACAGTGTTATACACTAATCTGTACCCACCAGCACTGTACCACAGTGTAATACACTAATCTGTACCCACCAGCACTGTCCACAGTGTAATACACTAATCTGTACCCACCAACACTGTACCACAGTGTAATACACTAATCTGTACCCACCAGCACTGTACCACAGTGTAATACACTAATCTGTACCCACCAACACTGTACCACAGTGTAATACACTGAACTGTACCCACCAGCACTGTACCACAGTGTAATACACTAATCTGTACCCACCAACACTGTACCACAGTGTAATACACTAATCTGTACCCACCAGCACTGTACCACAGTGTAATACACTAATCTGTACCCACCAACACTGTACCACAGTGTAATACACTAAACTGTACCCACCAGCACTGTACCACAGTGTAATACACTAATCTGTACACACCAGCACTGTCCACAGTGTAATACACTAATCTGTACCCACCAGCACTGTACCACAGTGTTATACACTGGAACTGTAGCCACCAGCACTGTACCACAGTGTAATACACTAAACTGTACCCACCAGCACTGTACCACAGTGTAATACACTAATCTGTACCCACCAACACTGTGCCACAGTGTAATACACTAAACTGTACCCACCAACACTGTACCACAGTGTAATACACTAATCTGTACCCACCAGCACTGTACCACAGTGTAATACACTAATCTGTACCCACCAACACTGTGCCACAGTGTAATACACTAAACTGTACCCACCAACACTGTACCACAGTGTAATACACTAATCTGTACCCACCAGCACTGTACCACAGTGTAATACACTAATCTGTAGCCACCAGCACTGTACCACAGTGTTATACACTAAACTGTACCCACCAGCACTGTACCACAGTGTAATACACTAAACTGTACCCACCAGCACTGTACCACAGTGTAATACACTGGAACTGTACCCACCAGCACTGTCCACAGTGTAATACACTGGAACTGTACCCACCAGCACTGTACCACAGTGTAATACACTAATCTGTACCCACCAACACTGTACCACAGTGTAATACACTAAACTGTACCCACCAACACTGTACCACAGTGTAATACACTAATCTGTACCCACCAACACTGTACCACAGTGTAATACACTAATCTGTACCCACCAACACTGTACCACAGTGTAATACACTAATCTGTACCCACCAACACTGTACCACAGTGTAATACACTGGAACTGTACCCACCAGCACTGTACCACAGTACACTGCACACTGGAACTGTACCCACCAACACTGTACCACAGTGTTACACACTGGAACTGTAGCCACCAGCACTGTACCACAGTGTAATACACTGGAACTGTACCCACCAACACTGTACCACAGTGTTACACACTGGAACTGTACCCACCAGCACTGTACCACAGTGTAATACACTAAACTGTACCCACCAGCACTGTACCACAGTGTTATACACTGGAACTGTAGCCACCAGCACTGTACCACAGTGTTATACACTGGAACTGTATCCACAAGCACTGTACCACAGTGTAATACACTGGAACTGGACCCACCAGCAATGTACCATAGTGTTATACACTGGAACTGTATCCACCAGCACTGTACCACAGTGTTGTACACTGGAACTGTACCCACCAGCACTGTACCACAGTGGTATACACTGGAACTGGACCCACCAGCACTGTACCACACTATTATACAGTGCTGGTCGTTTGTGACAGGCCTGTACCCCAGTGTTATACAGTGATGGACCTGTACCCCAGTGTTATACAGTGATGGACCTGTACCCCAGTGTTATACAGTGATGGACCTGTACCCAGTGTTATACAGTGATGGACCTGTACCCAGTGTTATACAGTGATGGACCTGTACCCCAGTGTTATACAGTGATGGACCTGTACCCCAGTGTTATACAGTGATGGACCTGTACCCAGTGTTATACAGTGATGGACCTGTACCCCAGTGTTATACAGTGATGGACCTGTACCCCAGTGTTATACAGTGATGGACCTGTACCCCAGTGTTATACAGTGATGGACCTGTACCCCAGTGTTATACAGTGATGGACCTGTACCCAGTGTTATACAGTGATGGACCTGTACCCAGTGTTATACAGTGATGGACCTGTACCCAGTGTTATACAGTGATGGACCTGTACCCCAGTGTTATACAGTGATGGACCTGTACCCCAGTGTTATACAGTGATGGACCTGTACCCCAGTGTTATACAGTGATGGACCTGTACCCCAGTGTTATACAGTGATGGACCTGTACCCAGTGTTATACAGTGATGGACCTGTACCCAGTGTTATACAGTGATGGACCTGTACCCAGTGTTATACAGTGATGGACCTGTACCCCAGTGTAAAACCGTGATGGACTTGTACCCAGTGTTATACAGTGATGGACCTGTACCCAGTGTTATACAGTGATGGACCTGTACCCAGTGTTATACAGTGATGGACCTGTACCCAGTGTTATACAGTGATGGACCTGTACCCCAGTGTTATACAGTGATGGACCTGTACCCAGTGTTATACAGTGATGGACCTGTACCCAGTGTTATACAGTGATGGACCTGTACCCCAGTGTTATACAGTGATGGACCTGTACCCCAGTGTTATACAGTGATGGACCTGTATCCCAGTGTTATACAGTGATGGACCTGTACCCCAGTGTTATACAGTGATGGACCTGTTACCCAGTGTTATACAGTGATGGACCTGTACCCAGTGTTATACAGTGATGGACCTGTACCCAGTGTTATACAGTGATGTACCTGTACCCCAGTGTTATACAGTGATGTACCTGTACCCAGTGTTATACAGTGATGTACCTGTACCCCAGTGTTATACAGTGATGGACCTGTACCCAGTGTTATACAGTGATGGACCTGTACCCAGTGTTATACAGTGATGGACCTGTACCCCAGTGTTATAACAGTGATGGACCTGTACCCAGTGTTATACAGTGATGGACCTGTACCCAGTGTTATACAGTGATGGACCTGTACCCAGTGTTATACAGTGATGGACCTGTACCCAGTGTTATACAGTGATGGACCTGTACCCCAGTGTTATACAGTGATGGACCTGTACCCAGTGTTATACAGTGATGGACCTGTACCCAGTGTTATACAGTGATGGACCTGTACCCAGTGTTATACAGTGATGGACCTGTACCCAGTGTTATACAGTGATGGACCTGTACCCCAGTGTTATACAGTGATGGACCTGTACCCCAGTGTTTTACAGTGCCAGACCTATACCCACCAATATTGTACCCCAATTAAACGGACCTCAATTTGCCCTCCAGGTGGAATGGTAAGTACTGAGTGAGCAAGCCGCTGGTCAGCAGTAACATGAGGAGGTTGGAAGGGGTGGGGTTAACGGACAGGAAAGCCAGAGATAGACTGGGTCAGGCTTCTAATCAACAAGTGCCATTTTCTCAGAAGCTGCCAGAGTTTTTAGTTCTATCATCTCAGTGTGAATTCCCTCTGAGTAACTGTCGAAGGCAGTTATATTTCTACATCAAATTCTCTTGCAGGATGTGATTGAGCAGGCTCCTGCCACAGTGGGTTTAGTCAGAATGCTCTGGGCCAGAGAAAGATTCTCTGCTTCATTGAACACTGACACTGATTGAAATCACAGATAAACTACATTTCTGAATCTTTCCACTTATCTGTCACAGCACCTCAGACCAGGGGGGAGTGCCCGAGGAATCGTGGGTGGGTGGGGGCTGGAGGATGTCTTTCCACTCTGTGCCCCCCCCCCCCCCCACCCTCCTCACTGAAGGCATTCTTTGCGATTCTAAATCGTTCAAGCACAGACCTACAAAACGGAGCTTTAGTTTAGATAAAGCCACCTAGCAAACTATAAGAGAGGGTGAATGGGACCCAGAAAGGAAAGAAAGGAGAGAGTGGGAGGGATAGGGTGGAGGAGTGAGGAGGTGGGGAAGGGGGGAGAGGGAACTGCGGAAAGTGGAGGAAGGGGGATCCGGGAAGGAGTGGGGGTTGTAATGTGGGTATTGTGGTGACAAAGGGTCTGGAGGGGGTGCTGTTGGGGTAGTGGGTGGGTGTTGGGGTGGGTGTTGGGCAGGGGTGGGTGTTGGGGCAGGGGGTGGGTGTTGGGCAGGGGTGGGTGTTGGGGTGGGTGTTGGGCAGGGTGTGGGTGTCGGGCAGGCGGTGGGTGTTGGGCAGGGGGTGGGTGTTGGGGCAGGGGGGGGTGTTGGGCAGGGGGTGGGTGTTGTGGTGGGTGTTGGGGCAGGGGGTGGGTGTTGGGCAGGGGGTGGGTGTTGGGGCAGGGGGTGGGTGTTGGGGCAGGGGGAGGGTGTTGGGGCAGGGGGTGGGTGTTGGGGCAGGGGGTGGGTGTTGCAGTGGGTGTTGGGGCAGGGGGTGGGTGTTGGGCAGGGGGTGGGTGTTGCGGTGGGTGTTGGGGCAGGGGGCGGGTGTTGGGCAGGGGGTGGGTGTTGGGGTGGGTGTTGGGGCAGGGGGTGGGTGTTGGGGGTGGGTGTTGGGGCAGGGGGTGGGTGTTGGGCAGGGGGTGGGTGTTGGGGTGGGTGTTGGGCAGGGGGTGGGTGTTGGGCAGGGGGTGGGGTGTTGGGCAGGGGGTGGGTGTTTGGGGCAGGGGGTGGGTGTTGGGCAGGGGGTGGGTGTTGGGGCAGGGGGTGGGTGTTGGGGCAGGGGGTGGGTGTTGGGGAAGGGGGTGGGTGTTGGGGTGGGTGTTGGGGCAGTGGTCGTACAGAGAAAGGCCGACTGCCAGCCAACACGAGCTCTTATACCCCGCCTTGTAGGCGGAGCTACCAACCTCTCAGCCAATCGGCGGGGAGTCACATGACCAGCCACAACCAATTGGCAGAGAAGCACATGACTTGCTTGGGCCAATGGGCAGCGAGGCTGCTGCACCAATGGCAGCCTGGTTCTCCGATAATATGATCTCTCTAGCCATACTACCACACTGTGAAAAGTCCCTGATCACCACATTCCGGCGCCTGATCGGGGAAGCTGGTACGGGAAGCTCCCTGTCAGAGCGTTGGTGGGGGGGCAGGGGGGGGGGCAGGCTGAGCTCCCTGTCAGAGCGTTTGGGGGGGGTGAGGGGGCAGGCTGAGCTCCCTGTCAGAGCGTTTGGGGGGGTGAGGGGGCAGGCTGAGCTCCCTGTCAGAGCGTTGGCGGGGGGGGGGGGGGGCAGGCTGAGCTCCCTGTCAGAGCGTTGGGGGGGGTGGGGGGGCAGGCTGAGCTCCCTGTCAGAGCGTTGGCGGGGGGGGGGGGGGGGGGGGCAGGCTGAGCTCCCTGTCAGAGCGTTGGGGGGGGGCACGGCAGGCTCAGCTCCCTGTCTGGGCGGGGGGGGGGGGGGGGGGGGCACGGCAGGCTCAGCTCCCTGTCAGAGCGTTGGGGGGGGGGGGGGTGGGGCGGCAGGCTGAGCTCCCTGTCAGAGCGTGGGGGGGGGGGGGGGGCTCAGCTCCCTGTCAGAGCGTTGGGGGGGGGGGGGCAGGCTGAGCTCCCTGTCAGAGCATTGGCGGGGGGGTGGGGGGGGGGCAGGGGGGTGGGGGGGCAGGCTGAGCTCCCTGTCAGAACGTTGGGGGGGTGGGGGGGGGGGGCGGCAGGCTGAGCTCCCTGTCAGAGCATTGGGATGGGGCGGGGTGTGGTGACTGAGGCACACAGCTCACGGGATTGACAGGAGCTCCTTCGAGGCCGGAATGTTTTTTGTCCTGGTTTCGGGTTGTGTCACACTGCCAACCCCCATGTCTGGTGGCAGTACATAGGTCACCCCACACAAGGGGCAGGTCGACTGTCGATCAGCGGGGTCTGAGCTGTCCTCCAGATCCAGGGGTGGGGGTTGGGAGGGGTGGGGATCGCACACAATGAAGTTCTGGAGATTGATCTTCAATTTCTGGTTACACCAGGCCAATCATCCTGGAGGGTTGGCAACCCTATGTTGGGAGTGTTTATTATTGAGATACACAAGGTACCATAACAGTGAGGGACAGGCTGCATGGATCAGCGGTGAGGTGAAGGGGTGGGGGGCGGGTGGCGGGGAGGGGGGGTTTCCTGTCCATCGTTATTCCTTTGTTACTAACTGACAACCCCCCCCCCCCCCCCCCCCCCCCACCCCACCCGGTCCCATGCCTCACTCCGTCGTACTCATCTACACGAGCTCCTGTTGAGCTTCATTGGAAAGGTGATAGAGGCCAAGACGAGAGTGGTTAGAGGGGGAAGCAAGGTGGATAATTAAACATCTGGACAGGAAGCTTGGGGGTCGTTCTTGCAGACTGAAGGGAAGTGTTCCTCAAAGCGGTCACCCAGACCGGGTTTGATGGAGACAGCGTCATGAGCAGCGAATGCAGTATACCGCAACAAATGGCTGTGGGAGGAGGGGTTTGGGGAGATGGCAAGGGAGGAGGTAAAAGGCACAGGTGTTGTATCTGCTGCCAGTCAGAATGAGCACGCTGGGGGTTTGTATCTGATACATTGCACTACAAACATCAGTGGCAGGATTTACACAGAGAATATTGTATCTTGCTGACATTGATCTTCATCAAGAGTGACGTTATTAATAATCAGGATTAGGATGCTTGCAGCCAAATCAATAAATACACAGTTTAAATTCTGAGTGAGAATTCAGCATTCCTCAGACATTGGTGTGAGTCACGATTACACCTGGTTGTGATACATTCCAGACTGAAGGTTAGTCCTGGACTGGAATGTAGTCCAGGACTTATTTATTTATTTAGCCATTGCAAAGTCCCGAAGCCAAGCAGTTTCTCGGCCGCTGACGTCACTGCCGGCGCATGCGCGATGTGGGGTTCTCTTCCGCTTCCGCCATGGCGAAGGCCGTGGCGGACGCGGAGGAAAATAGTGCACCCAGAGCACTGGCCCGGATTGAGCGGGGGGCCCCGATCGCGGGCCAGCCCACCGTGGGGGCACCCCCCGGGGTTCGATCGCCCCCCGCCCCCCCCCCCCAGGACCCCGGGGGCCTGCTCGCGACGCTGATCCCGCTGTTCCAGAGGTGGTTTAAACCTCGGCGGCGGGAGAGGCCTCCCAGCGGCGGGACTTCGGCCCATCCGGGTCGGAGAATCACCGCATTGGCCTCTCCGATCAGAGTGCCGAGATTCCTGCCGCCGCCACTTCCCGGGTGGCGGAGAATCTCTGCCACGGCGGGGGCGGGATTTTCGGCTCCCCCAGGCGATTCTCCGACCCTGCTGGGGGTCGGAGAATTTCGCCCAGTGTCACTTTCTGTCAAACTCTCAGTTTTCCCCTTCACAATCAATCCTTTTATCAAATCTATTTACATTACTCCCAAGCAATTCCTTTAGTTTGTGTACATTCTGTTCAGTAAAGTGATGGAGCGTATTGCCGACAGCGCTATCAAGCGGCACCGCCTCAGCACTAACCTGCTCACGGACGCTGAGTTTGAGTTCCGCCGTAGTCACTCAGCTCCTGACCTCATTACAGCCTTGGTTCAAATATGGGTACAAGAGCTGACTGCCAGAGATGAGGTGATAGTGACTGTCCTTGACATCAACACTGACCGATTACTCTCCCTCACATTCCTAACACTGACCGATTACTCTCCCTCACATTCCTAACACTGACCGATTACTCTCCCTCTCTCACAACACTGACCGATTGCTCTCCCTCACATTCCTAACACTGACCGATTACTCTCCCTCACATTCCTAACACTGGCCAATTACTCGCCCTCACATTCCTAACACTGACCGATTACTCTCCCTCACATTCCCAACACTAATCGATTACTCTCCCTCACATTCCCAACACTAATCGATTACTCTCCCTCACATTCCTAACACTGACCGATTACTCTCCCTCTCTCCTAACACTGATCGATTACTCTCCCTCACATTCCTAACACTGACCGATTACTTTCCCTCACATTCCCAACACTAATCGATTACTCTCCCTCACATTCCTAACACTGACCGATTACTCTCCCTCTCTCCCAACACTGACCGATTTCTCTCCCTCTCTCCCAACACTGACCGATTACTCTCCCTCTCCCAACATTGACAGATTACTCTCCCTCTCCCAACACTGACAGATTACTCTCCCTCTCTCCCAACACTGACCAATTACTCTCCCTCTCCCAACACTGACAGATTACTCTCTCCCAACACTGACCAATTACTCTCTCACTCTCCCGACAAGACCATTTAATAATAATAACGTTTATTGTCACAAGTAGGCTTACATTAACACTGCAATGAGGTTACTGTGAAAAATCCCCTGGTCGCCACATTCTGGCGCCTGTTCGGGTACACGGAGGGAGAATTCAGAATGTCCAATTCACCTCACAGCATGGGAGCGATTCTCCCGAGTCACGAAGACTCGGGAAGCTGGCGTCAAAAACGGGCGGGTTTGACGCCAGCCTCTGCCCCCCCCGACCGGGAACCGATTCTGCTCCCCGGTCGGGGCTAGCATCTATGCGGCCGTGAACTCCGGCATCGCGGGCTTAACGAATTTCGTTAAGCCCGCGAGCCAGAGTTAGCGACGGCTGACGCGTCAGATGACGTCAGCCGCGCATGCGCGGATTGGACGACTCCAACCCGCGTATGCGCGGATGACGTCATCACGTATATGCGTGAAACCTGCGCATGCGCGGGCCGGTATGCCCCTCAGCCTACCGCGAATGGATACAGCGGGGCGGCGGAGGGAGAACGAGTGCGCGGGCTAAGTACCCGCTGCCCGCGATCTGTGCCCACCGATCGCGGGCCCATGGCACCCTTGGCACAGCCGTGGTATTGCCGTGCCAATCGGTGCCATGGTTCCCCAGATTTGGACTTTACGGCTGTTTTTACGAACGGTCAGACCAGGTGTGTTTTACGTTCATAAAAACGGTCGTAAAGGCCTTGGAAATTGGCCCATCGGCCAGGGGTGAATCGCTGCTCGCCGTAAAAAAACGGCGGGCAACGATTTGTGTCGGGAGGCGGGCGTGGGGGGGGGGGGGAGAATAGCGGGTGGGCGTCGGACCAGCGTGGCCGTAAAAATTTACGCCGCCTGCTATTCTCCGCCCCGTCGTGAGTGCAGAGAATCGCGCCCCATGTCTTTCAGGACTTGTGGAAAGAAACCGGAGTATCCGGAGGAAACTCATGCAGATACGGGGCGAATGTGCAGACTCCGCACAGACAGTGACCCAAGCCGGGAATCGAACCTGGGACCCTGCCTCTGTGAAGCAACTGAGCTAACCACTGTGTGACTGTGCCGCCCACTCTCTCCCTCATATCCTGTCACTGACCAATTACTCTTTTTCACTCTCCTGACTGATTACCTTCCCTCGCTCTCCCGACCCTGATCCATTACTCTCTCTTACTCTCCCGACACTCTCCGCTTACTCCCCTGACACGGACTGACTACTCTCCCTCACTGTTGTCAGTCAGCATTTCCGTTCCCGCATGCTCTGGGTTTGCAGTTGTTTATTCCTGGTTCCCCACAATCAGCACCAACTAGAAACTGGAACCTGTTTTGTCAACGTCACAATATTAGTGATATGGGAAAAATTACTCCACTTACTATTCAGGGGTTGGATGTGTGTCTTTTTTCATCTAGAAGTCCCCGTTAGTTGGCACTGTGATTGCTGTGAACAGGGTATTCTGCTGCTCACGGCCTGTGTTGCAACCTCCCTTTACTTTCATTCCCCCCGTGACCCACACTGCACCTTGGTCCCAACAGACCTGTGATCTACCCAGGTGCGTTTGTCTTGTTTCTCTCAGTAATCACTGGCGCAGATTGGTACACGGAGAACTGCTTTCCGTTCCACTTCCTGTCCTCACCTTTACCCTTCCGTGAGTGCAGGAGCCCTGGCTCTCCAACGTGACTGAGCCTCCAGACTGGGAGCTGGTGGCTCCTCTGAGGGCTGGGTTACTCCACCCTGGCCTGTAGCACAGGTAGAGAAAGGTGCCACAGGATGAGACCTTTGGGGTCAGGAAAGAGACATCTTTGCTGCCGCTTTTTCGCCATTGGCCCACTGGTTCTGACCCTGGGAAGGTGGTTGTCGCTGGCAGCAGAAAGTCTGTTCCCTTTCGAAGAACGGAAGCTGATGAAGAAGTGGGACTGGGACAGAGCAAGGCGCACAATTTTCTGAAAGCTGCCCGCTGTGCTCCCTAGCCAGGATATGGAGGACCTACGCAGGTTCAAGGACATGAACCCCGATGAAGGTAGGAATTGCGAACCAGAGGGTGTAACTCCGTCAATGCCCTGCTGAGGGCAGCACAGTGGCACAGTGGTTAGCACTGCTGCCTCACGGCGCCGAGGACCCAGGTTCGACACCAGCCCCGGGGTCACTGTCCGTGTGGAGTTTGCACATTCTCCCCCTGTTTGTGTGGCTCTCACCCCCATAACCCAAAGATGTGTAGGGTAGGTGCCCCTTACTTGGAAAAATAATGAATTGGGTACTCTAACTTTATTAAGGGGATGTTGGTGAGCGACACCAGTGGGTGGTGGGTGACTACAATAGATGGCAGCATTCTGGGATGGACAGGCCAATCAGCCAGGGCTCCCTGCTCCTCCGACCTCTCCAATGGCGACTCTGACCAAGGGCAACCAGTCTGACTGAAGAATGGGGCTTTTCTGTCATATCCTCGATTGACCATAGAATTTACAGTGCAGAAGGAGGCCATTCGGCCCATCGAGAGTGCACCGGCTCTTGGAATGAGCACCCTACCCGAGGTCAACACCTCCTCCCTATCCCCATAACCCAGTAACCCCACCCAACACTAAGGGCAATTTTGGACACTAAGGGCAATTTATCATGGTCAATCCACCTAACCTGCACATCTTTGGACTGTGGGAGGAAACCGGAGCACCCGGAGGAAACCCACGCACACACAGGGAGGATGTGCAGACTCCGCACAGACAGTGACCCAAGCCGGAATCGAACCTGGGACCCTGGAGCTGTGAAGCATTTGTGCTATCCACAATGCTACCGTGCTGCCCCGTGCTGACCAGAGCCTCTTTGTTATGCAGAATGGGGATGATAGGGTAAAACAGACAAGATCAATCCAGTTTTCCAACCCAGCTCTTTGCAATTTGCATTTTCAGAGGATTGCGGAATTGGAAAAAATACTGTGAAAGCTGTGTTTTCTGGCATTGTGACACACATGCAGTTGTACCGTTTCATTCTGCAACGTCCTTGGAAATGAAAAATGAAATGAAATGAAATGAAAATCGCTTATTGTCACGAGTAGGCTTCAATGAAGTTACTGTGAAAAGCCCCTAGTCGCCACATTCCGGCGCAGGTCCAGGGAGGCTGGTTCGTTGGGAGTGACATAGATCAGAACTCTGCTCACTCCCCTAACCTCAGTGCAATGCTCATCCTCTCCATTTAGAATTAGAACAGTACAGCACAGAACAGGCCCTTCGGCCCTCAATGTTGTGCTGAGCAATGATCACCCTACTCAAGGCCGCGTATCCACCCGATACCAGTAACCCAACAACCCCCATTAACTTTATTATTTTTTAGGACACTACGGGCAATTTAGCATGGCCAATCCACCTAACCCGCACATCTTTGGACTGTGGGAGGAAACCGGAGCACCCGGAGGAAACCCACGCACACACGGGGAGGACGTGCAGACTCCGCACAGACAGTGACCCAGCCGGGAATCGAACCTGGGACCCTGGAGCTGTGAAGCATTTATGCTAACCACCATGCTACCCTGCTGCCCATAAAGTGACTCGGTTTCATTTAGTGACTCGGTTTTTAAAAATTAATTTTTTAATAAATTTAGAGTACCCAATTATTATTTCCCATTAAGGGGCAATTTAGCGTGGCCAGTCCACCAGCCCTGCACATCTTTGGGATGTGGGGGTGAGACCCACGCAGACACGGGGAGAATGTGCAAACTCCACACGGACAGTGACCCAGAGCCGGGATCGAACCTGGGACCTCAGCGCCGTGAGGCAGCAGTGCTAACCCACTGCGCCACCGTGCTGCCCTCTGTTTTTATTTTAACCGAAATTCAACCTCGCAGCAATGCTGGTGAAATTTGAAACCAGCTGCCTCTTTGTGCTTCCACCAATATGTCTGATCAGCGGGCGGCGTCCTCAGAAGAGGAGAGGAAAAAGAGGCAGAGAATTGATTAAGAATGTGTTAGTGGTGTGGAGAAAAGAGACGGGATTCTGCTTTAGGAAAATAGGAGACAGGTTTAGATAAAGGATCTGGATCGGCGCAGGTTGGGAGGGCCGAAGGGCCTGTTCCTGTGCTGTAATTTTCTTTGTTCTTTGTTCTTTGTTCTTTAGCCGATGGCAAAATCGGGAAATGCGATTTGGCGGAGAATAGTTTCTGACGCCAAAATTGCAACAGGCACCGATTAGACGCCAAATCGCGATTCGCCTTTATCACAGAAACGGCAACAATGCGTTTCACTCTGCACATACAGTAAACACCGTGTGCATATCATTAGGCTTGACCTGGTATTCGCTGGTCCTCCGAGATGCTTCGCCTCCGATGGGCCCAGTTCCCGACGGCGCGGTTCACTTGTGCTTTTTCAAATCGTGAAACCGGCGTGGCGTCTGCTGAGGGAGAGGCGGGAGGTGGGGGTGGGGGGGTGGGGTGTGGGGGGGGGTGGGGGGAGAGGTGGGGGGTGGGGTGGGGGGGGAGAGGTGGGGGGGGGGTACAGAATGTGTCCAACATTGCCATAATTTGCTGACAGTTGTGTCGCTGGCCGTGGGGGCTTCTGCCAAAGCCTGGGGGAGTAGTGGGGGGGGGGGGGGGGGGGGGGGGGGGGGGGGGTGACCAGGAGATGAGCTGTGAGGTTGGTGCGGTGGACGGGCACGGACCACCATTGCCTCAGCCGGCATGGCAGCCATGCAGCTGCGCACAGCGCTGACAGCCCACCGTGAACCTGGTGCCACGGGTCATATAGGTGTCCCCCGAGGGCACTCTGGTCACAGCCGACCCATCAGCTGCATTGGCTAAGTGTGCGCGGGGATTGGAATCTGTATGTGTGGCTGCAACTCGCCAGACTCCCGAGTGCTGATCACGGACCTGGCGAATCCCACACTGTTTTTCAGTGGAATCGATGGTGTTCCACATGACACCATTGCTATTCCCACAACGGTAGTGGAATCGGTCCGGGGCCGGCGTTGGATTTTCTACCGTAAAAGTCAATGGGTTCTGCGTTGGCCTCAACACTTCGGGCTGGATTCTCCGATTGTGAGGCGAAGTGCCGACGCCGACGTGGGAACTGTGGCATTTCCGACGCCAAAATCGGTACCGAACCGTCACCGATCTACTGACTGGTGAGGGGCAAGCAGCCGCGCCGGGTAAAACCCCCGACTCCCACGATAAAAACACCTGGAGACTGGCCGGGTCCGTGGCTGCGCCTGTGCACAGTGACGGCCTGCAGTGGTCACGTTGTAAAACATGGCGCCGGCAGTGCGTGGACCCCACTTGCCAAATACTAGCCGCCATGCTGGGTTCCCGACCGCTGAGACCACACGTCCCCCTCGTGGTCGTGAACCGGCCCATCGGGGGCGGAGCATCGGAATAGGGCCTTCTGGTGACTCGCCAATCCCGTTCCAACGGCATGCGTTGAGTATTGTCTCTCTGACAGTGCAGCGCTCCCTCAGTACTGACCCTCTGACAGTGCAGCACTCCCTCAGTACTGACCCTCTGACAGTGCAGCACTCCCTCAGTACTGATCCCTCTGACAGTGCAGCACTCCCTCAGTACTGACCCTCTGACAGTGCAGCACTCCCTCAGTACAGACCCTCTGACAGAGCTGCACTCCCTCAGTACTGACCCTCTGACAGTGCTGCACTCCCTCAGTACTGATCCTCTGACAGTGCGGCACTCCCTCAGTACTGATCCTCTGACAGTGCGGCACTCCCTCAGCACTGACCCTCTGACAGTGCGGCACTCCCTCAGTACTGACCCTCTGACAGTGCAGCACTCCTTCAGTACTGACCCTCTGACAGTGCGGCACTCCCTCAGTACTGACCCTCTGACAGTGCAGCACTCCCTCAGTACTGATCCTCTGACAGTGCAGCATTCCCTCAGTACTGACCCTCTGACAGTGCAGCACTCCCTCAGTACTGACCCTCTGACAGTGCAGCACTCCCTCTGTGCTGACCCTCTGACAGTGCAGCACTCCCTCAGTACTGACCCTCTGACAGTGCAGCACTCCCTCAGTACTGACCCTCTGACAGTGCAGCACTCCCTCAGTACTGACCCTCTGACAGTGTAGCACTCCCTCAGTACTGACCCTCTGACAGTGCAGCACTCCCTCAATACTGACCCTCTGACAGTGCAGCACTCCCTCTGTACTGACCCTCTGACAGTGCAGCACTCCCTCAATACTGATCCTCTGACAGTGCAGCACTCCCCTCAGTACTGACCCTCTGACAGTGCAGCACTCCCTCAGTACTGACCCTCTGACAGTGCAGCACTCCCTCATTACTGACCCTCTGACAGTGCAGCACTCCCTCAATACTGACCCTCTGACAGTGCAGCACTCCCTCATTACTGACCCTCTGACAGTGCAGCACTCCCTCAGTACTGACCCTCTGACAGTGCAGCACTCCCTCAGTACTGACCCTCTGACAGTGCAGCACTCCCTCAGTACTGACCCTCTGACAGTGCAGCACTCCCTCAAGTACTGACCCTCTAACAGTGCAGCACCCGCTGTACTGACCCTCTGACAGTGCAGCACTCCCTCAGTACTGACCCTCTGACAGTGCAGCACTCCCTCAGTACTGACCCTCTGACAGTGCAGCACTCCCTCAGTACTGACCCTCTGACAGTGCAGCACTCCCTCAGTACTGACCCTCTGACAGTGCAGCACTCCCTCAGTACTGACCCTCTGACAGTGCAGCACTCCCTCAGCACTGACCCTCTGACAGTGCAGCGCTCCCTCAGTACTGACCCTCTGACAGTGCAGCACTCCCTCAATACTGACCCTCTGACAGTGCAGCACTCCCTCTGTGCTGACCCTCTGACAGTGCAGCACTCCCTCAATACTGACCCTCTGACAGTGCAGCACTCCCCCAGTACTGACCCTCTGACAGTGCAGCACTCCCTCAATACTGACCCTCTGACAGTGCAGCACTCCCTCATTACTGACCCTCTGACAGTGCAGCACTCCCTCAATACTGACCCTCTGACAGTGCAGCACTCCCTCATTACTGACCCTCTGACAGTGCGGCACTCCCTCAGTACTGACCCTCTGACAGTGCAGCACTCCCTCAGTACTGACCCTCTGACAGTGCAGCACTCCCTCAGTACTGACCCTCTGACAGTGCAGCACTCCCTCAGTACTGACCCTCCGACAGTGCAGCACCCTCTCAGTACTGACCCTCTGACAGTGCAGCACTCCCTCAGGACTGACCCTCTGACAGTGCAGCACTCCCTCAGTACTGACCCACTGGCAGTGCGGCACTCCCTCAGTACTGACCCTCTGACAGTGCGGTACTCCCTCAGTACTGACCCTCTGACAGTGCAGCACTCCCTCAGTACTGACCCTCTGACAGTGCAGCACCCCCTCAGTACTGACCCCTCTGACAATGCTGCACTCCCTCAGTACTGACCTTCAAACAGAGCAGCTCTCCCTCAGTACTGACCTTCTGACAGTGCAGCACTCCCTCAGTACTGACCCTCTAACAGTGCAGCACCCTCTCAGTACTGACCCTCTGACAGTGCAGCACTCCCTCAGTACTGACCCTCTGACAGTGCAGCACTCCCTCAGTACTGACCCTCTGACAGTGCAGCACCCCCTCAGTACTGACCCCTCTGACAATGCTGCACTCCCTCAGTACTGACCTTCAAACAGAGCAGCTCTCCCTCAGTACTGACCTTCTGACAGTGCAGCACTCCCTCAGTACTGACCCTCTAACAGTGCAGCACCCTCTCAGTACTGACCCTCTGACAGTGCAGCACTCCCTCAGGACTGACCCTCTGACAGTGCAGCACTCCCTCAGTACTGACCCACTGGCAGTGCGGCACTCCCTCAGTACTGACCCTCTGACAGTGCGGTACTCCCTCAGTACTGACCCTCTGACAGTGCAGCACTCCCTCAGTACTGACCCTCTGACAGTGCAGCACCCCCTCAGTACTGACCCCTCTGACAATGCTGCACTCCCTCAGTACTGACCCTCTTACAGTGCAGCACTCCCTCAGTACTGACTCTCTGACAGTGCAGCACTCCCTCAGTACTGACCCTCTGACAGTGCAGCACTCCCTCAGGACTGACCCTCTAACAGAGTAGCACTCACTCAGTACTGCCCCACTGACCGTGCAGCACTCCCTCAGTACTGACCCTCTGACAGTGCAGCTCTCCCTCAGTACTGACTCTCTGACAGTGCAGCACTCCCTTAGTACTGACTCACTGAAAGTGCAGCACTCCCTCAGTACTGACCCTCTGACAGTGCAGCACTCCCTCAGTACTGACCCTCTGACAGGGCAGCACTCCCTCAGTACTGACCCACTGACAGTGCAGCACTCCCTCAGTACTGACCCTCTGACAGGGCAGCACTCCCTCAGTACTGACCCACTGGCAGTGCAGCACTCCCTCAGTACTGACCCTCTGACAGTGCAGCACTCCCTCAGTACTGACCCCTCTGACTGCAGCACTCCCTCAGTACTGACCTTCTGACAGTGCAGCGCTCCCTCAGTACTGACCCACTGACAGTGTAGCACTCCCTCAGTAGTGACCCTCTGATAATGCAGCACTCCCTCAGTAGGGACCCTCTGACAGTGCAGTGCTCCCTCAGTAGTGACCCACTGACAATGCAGCACTCCTTCAGTAGTGACCCTCTGACAGTGCAGCGCTTCCTCTGTACTGACCCTCTGACAGTGCAGCACTCCCTCAGTACTGACCCTCTGACAGTGCAGCACTCCCTCAGTACTGACCCTCTGACAGTGCAGCACTCCCTCAGTACTGACCCTCTGACAATGCAGCACCCTCTCAATACTGACTCTCTGACAGTGCAGCACTCCCTCAGTACTGACCCTCTGACAGTGCAGCACTCCCTCAGTACTGACCCTCTGACAATGCAGCACCCTCTCAATACTGACTCTCTGACAGTGCAGCACTCCCTCAGTACTGACCCTCTTACAGTGCAGCACACCCTCAATACTGACCTTCAAACAGAGCAGCACTCCCTCAGTACTGACCCTCTGACAGTGCAGCACTCCCTCAGGTCTGACCCTTTGACAGTGCAGCAGTCCCTAAGTACTGACCTTCTGACAGGGCAGCACTCCCTCAGTACTGACCCCTCTGACTGCAGCACTCCCTCAGTACTGACCTTCTGACAGTGCAGCGCTCACTCAGTACTGACCCACTGACAGTGTAGCACTCCCTCAGTAGTGACCGTCTGATAATGCAGCACTCCCTCAGTAGTGACCCTCTAACAGTGCAGTGCTCCCTCAGTAGTGACCCACTGACAGTGCAGCACTCCCTCAGTAGTGACCCTCTGACAGTGCAGCGCTTCCTCTGTACTGACCCTCTGACAGTGCAGCACTCCCTCAGTACTGACCCTCTGACAGTGCAGCACTCCCTCAGTACTGACCCTCTGACAGTGCAGCACTCTCTCAGTACTGACCCTCTGACAGTGCAGCACTCCCTCAGTACTGACCCTCTGATCTCAGTACTGACCCACTGACAGTGCAGCACTCCCTCAATACTGACCTTCAAACAGAGCAGCTCTCCCTCAGGTCTGACCCTCTGACAGTGCAGTAGTCCCTCAGTACTGACCTAGTGACAGGGCAGCTCTCCCTCAGTTCTGACCCTCTGACAGTGCAGTAGTCCCTCAGTACTGACCTTCTGACAGGGCAGCACTCCCTCAGTACTGACCCTCTGACAGTGCAGTGCTCCCTCAGTACTGACCCACTGACAGTGTAGCACTCCCTCAGGAGTGACCCTCTGACAATGCAACACTCCTTCAGTACTGGCCCTCTGACAGTGCAGCACTCCCTCAGTACTGACCCTCTGACAGTGCAGCACTCCCTCAGTATTGGCCCTCTGACAGTGCGGTGCTCTCTCAGTAATGACCCTCTGACAGGGCAGCACTCCCTCAGTACTGACCCTCTGACTGTGCGGCACTCCCTCAGTACTGATCCTCTGACAGTGCAGCACTCCCTCAGTACTGACCCTCTGACAGTCCGGCGCTCCCTCAGTAGTATTCTGCCGCGTTAGCCTAGATTTGGTGTTTGGAGCGAATCCCAAACCCAGGTGCAACCCCTACCATGTGAGCCATAGTTGACATTTTATGGATACAAGTGGACAAAAGGGAGTCACACTCAGATGTGGAGAGGCGTCTTAACTCAGCTGTTAGCGAAACTGGATTTCTCAATGTCAGAGGGCAAGAGGCTCAATCATTCGGCAGGTCTAAGAATAAGATTGGTAGATTTTGGTTCAAAGCGAATGGAAGGATTTTGGAATGGGCAGTACAGTGGAGATGGAGTGGAATATCAGCCATGATCTTATGGACAGGGCCGAGCCTGCTTACTCCTGCTCCTGGTTCTGATCTGATATTTGAGGGAGTTGCGGGAGAAGCCATAATGTCAAGCCCCACTGTTGATTTTCGATGTGGATCTCCATGGTTTGAGAAGGCAGCAATATGCTGCAGCTGCAGGACCATCTGTGTTAAATTTAGAAGCCAGACTGAGCTAATCATTTTTATTCAAATGGGACCTGCAGGCAATATTTGGCCGTGCACCTGGACATTCAGGCTGAATGGATTGACAGGAACACAAGGAGGAGAGATATCTGACTGATTGGGATTGACAGAATGCAGCATGTGTTTGTGCCACTCAATGTACCACGATATTCCCCATTCTCGCATTGACACTACTCCTACCTTCCTGTATGGCAATGCACTACAACAGTGCAACATATTGGGTGTTAGCTTTTAATTGATGCTCTAAAAATTTCCATATTTATTTTTACATGATTTGTATTTTTAATTGGTCGGTCTAATTTTATGTTTTGTTGTTTTGGTTTCCTGTCGCAGCTCCCTGCTAAGTTAGTGTTCCTGCCTAAACTTCTGTCAGATCTTGTTCAGAAGTTATATCGCCAACAGAAGCTCAGTTTAATATTCTCGTCCTTGCTTTCAAATCTCTCTGTGTTCTCACCTCCTCACTGTCTCAGTAACCACTGCCGCTGTTAGCAGAGACCGAGACACTGCCGTGGGTCACAGAGACCGAGACACTGCTGTGGGTCACAGGGACCGAGACACTGCTGTGGGTCACAGAGACACTGCTGTGGGTCACAGGGACCGAGACACTGCTGTGGGTCACAGGGACCGAGACACTGCTGTGGGTCACAGAGACACTGCTGTGGGTCACAGGGACCGAGACACTGCTGTGGGTCACAGAGACACTGCTGTGGGTCATAGGGACCGAGACACTGCTGTGGGTCACAGAGACCGAGACACTGCTGTGGGTCACAGAGACCGAGACACTGCTGTGGGTCACAGAGACACTGCTGTGGGTCACAGAGGACCGAGACACTGCTGTGGGTCACAGAGACCGAGACACTGCTGTGGGTCACAGAGACCGAGACACTGCTGTGGGTCACAGAGACCGAGACACTGCTGTGGGTCACAGAGACCGAGACACTGCTGTGGGTCACAGAGACCGAGACACTGCTGTGGGTCACAGGGACCGAGACACTGCTGTGGGTCACAGAGACCGAGACACTGCTGTGGGTCACAGAGACCGAGACACTGCTGTGGGTCACAGGGACCGAGACACTGCTGTGGGTCACAGAGACCGAGACACTGCTGTGGGTCACAGAGACACTGCTGTGGGTCACAGGGACCGAGACACTGCTGTGGGTCACAGGGACCGAGACACTGCTGTGGGTCATAGGGACCGAGACACTGCTGTGGGTCACAGAGACCGAGACACTGCTGTGGGTCATAGAGACCGAGACACTGCTGTGGGTCACAGAGACCGAGACACTGCTGTGGGTCACAGAGACACTGCTGTGGGTCATAGGGACCGAGACACTGCTGTGGGTCACAGAGACACTGCTGTGGGTCATAGGGACCGAGACACTGCTGTGGGTCATAGGGACCGAGACACTGCTGTGGGTCACAGAGACACTGCTGTGGGTCACAGAGACACTGCTGTGGGTCACAGAGACCGAGACACTGCTGTGGGTCACAGGGACCGAGACACTGCTGTGGGTCACAGAGACCGAGACACTGCTGTGGGTCACAGAGACCGAGACACTGCTGTGGGTCACAGAGACCGAGACACTGCTGTGGGTCACAGAGACCGAGACACTGCTGTGGGTCACAGAGACCGAGACACTGCTGTGGGTCACAGAGACACTGCTGTGGGTCACAGAGACCGAGACACTGCTGTGGGTCACAGAGACACTGCTGTGGGTCACAGAGACACTGCTGTGGGTCACAGGGACCGAGACACTGCTGTGGGTCATAGGGACCGAGACACTGCTGTGGGTCACAGGGACCGAGTCACTGCTGTGGGTCACAGAGACCGAGACACTGCTGTGGGTCACAGAGACACTGCTGTGGGTCACAGAGACCGAGACACTGCTGTGGGTCACAGAGACACTGCTGTGGGTCACAGAGACCGAGACACTGCTGTGGGTCACAGAGACCGAGACACTGCTGTGGGTCATAGAGACACTGCTGTGGGTCACAGAGACCGAGACACTGCTGTGGGTCATAGAGACCGAGACACTGCTGTGGGTCACAGAGACCGAGACACTGCTGTGGGTCACAGAGACCGAGACACTGCTGTGGGTCATAGAGACACTGCTGTGGGTCACAGAGACCGAGACACTGCTGTGGGTCACAGAGACCGAGACACTGCTGTGGGTCACAGAGACCGAGACACTGCTGTGGGTCACAGAGACACTGCTGTGGGTCACAGAGACCGAGACACTGCTGTGGGTCACAGAGACCGAGACACTGCTGTGGGTCACAGAGACACTGCTGTGGGTCACAGAGACCGAGACACTGCTGTGGGTCACAGGGACCGAGACACTGCTGTGGGTCACAGAGACACTGCTGTGGGTCACAGAGACCGAGACACTGCTGTGGGTCACAGAGACACTGCTGTGGGTCACAGGGACCGAGACACTGCTGTGGGTCACAGAGACCGAGACACTGCTGTTGGTCACAGAGACCGAGACACTGCTGTGGGTCACAGAGACCGAGACACTGCTGTGGGTCACAGAGACCGAGACACTGCTGTGGGTCACAGAGACACTGCTGTGGGTCACAGAGACCGAGACACTGCTGTGGGTCACAGGGACCGAGACACTGCTGTGGGTCACAGGGACCGAGACACTGCTGTGGGTCACAGAGACCGAGACACTGCTGTTGGTCACAGAGACACTGCTGTGGGTCACAGAGACTGAGACACTGCTGTGGGTCACAGAGACCGAGACACTGCTGTGGGTCACAGAGACCGAGTCACTGCTGTGGGTCAGAGAGACACTGCTGTGGGTCACAGAGACACTGCTGTGGGTCACAGAGACCGAGACACTGCTGTGGGTCACAGAGACTGAGACACTGCTGTGGGTCACAGAGACCGAGACACTGCTGTGCGTCACAGAGACACTGCTGTGGGTCACAGAGACCGAGACACTGCTGTGGGTCACAGAGACCGAGACACTGCTGTGGGTCATAGGGACCGAGACACTGCTGTGGGTCACAGAGATCGAGACACTGCTGTGGGTCACAGAGACACTGCTGTGGGTCACAGAGACCGAGGCACTGCTGTGGGTCACAGGGACCGAGACACTGCTGTGGGTCACAGGGACCGAGACACTGCTGTGGGTCACAGAGACCGAGACACTGCTGTGGGTCACAGAGACACTTCTGTGGGTAACCGAGACCAAGACACTGCTGTGGGTCACAGAGACCGAGTCACTGCTGTTACCATATCTGACTCACAGCACTGGGACCCGGGTTCAATTCCGACCTTCGGTGTCGGCCTGTGTGGGTTTTCACGTTCTCCCCGTGTCTGCGTGGGTTTCCTCCGGGTGCTCCAGTTTCCTCCCACTGCCCAAAGATTTGCAGGTGAATTGGCCATTCTAAATTGCCCCTAAGTGTCTAAAGGTCAGGTGAGGTGACGGATCTCCCCGTGTTTGCGTGGATTTCGCCCCCACAACCCAAAGATGTGCAGAGTGGGTGGATTGGCCATGCTAAATTGCCCCTTAATTGGAAAAAAATAATTGGGCACTTAAAATTTTTTTTAAAAGGTGAGGTTACGGGGATATGGTGGGGACATGATGCTCTTTCATAGAGTCGGTGCAGTCTCGATGGGCTGAAGTGCCTTCTTGTGCACTGTAGTGATTCTATGATTGTATGGAACATGTCCTCATCTTTTATTGTATTTAGCTCAGATATTATTTTTTAAAACATTTTTATTCTCCTCCTTTTTCTCATTTACTCCCACATTTACACCCACCAACAAAGCAATAATCAGTAACCAATGTAATGCCATTCCCCATATCAACAACAACAATCCCATCCTCTCACCAACCCCCAAACATTAGCCCGCATGTTAACATAAACAAATAACAAAAAGGAATCAGGAATCACCCATAGTCACCATTAACACACACAGCCCCCCTCCACCCAATCCTCCCAACCCCCCCCCCCCCCCCCCCACTAATGTTCGATCTTATCCAATTCTTCAAGGTGCATTATATATAACGCCCATGAATTGTAGAACGCCTCCATCCTTCCCCTCAGTTCAAACTTAACCTTCTCAAGTGTCAAGTATTCCAACAGGTCCCCCCGCCACGCCAGGGCACAGGGTGTAGAGGCCGCTCTCCATCACAACAGGATCCGCCTTCGGGCGATCAACGAGGCGAAGGCTACAACATCTGCCTCTGCACCCGTTTCCAACCCCGGCTGGTCCGACATCCCGAATATGGCCTCCCGAGGGCCCGGGTCCAGTTTCACAAGCACCACTTTAGAGATTACCCTAAAAGCCTCCTTCCAGTAATCCTCCAGCTTTGGACAGGACCAAAGCATATGAACGTGATTCGCGGCCCCTCCCCCCGCAACATTAGCTCAGATATTATATTGGTCACCTGAGATTCTAACTGGTGACAGAAATCTTATACATTTTTAATATACATATAATTCTGTTTTATATACATATATAATAGATGGAAGACATTGAGACCGAGGGTGGGGAGGAGATCCACGGGTCTATGATCTTGGGAAAGAATGGGAAAGAGTAGAAATAGAGCGATAAGTCATCAGTTCAACAGAGAGGATTGATGGAGGAGGAAGAATTTGTAGGACAGGATGTTTTGAGCGAAGGATGGACAAGAGGATGCCTGGGTAACAATAACTGGAGCAGTATTGTACATTCAAGAGGCAAGGAACGTTGCAAAGGGGATAGGGTGAAGTCTAAGGCGAAAGAGGGAGCACCAATCCTAAATTCTAACTGTGGCCAATGAAGAACTTCATTGACTGTAAAGCAATTTGGGTCGTCCGGGGTTGTGAAAGGCGATGTATAAATATCAATCTTTTTCTATTCTACCACCTGATAGAAGCTTCTTGTTACATGTCTGAGAGATTTTGAAAGGGAGTACTAGACTCGATAGAATTATATAGAATTGCGCAGCACGGTGGCCTAGTGGTTAGCACAACCGCCTCACGGCACTGAGGTCCCAGGTTCGATCCCGGCTCTGGGTCACTGTCCGTGTGGAGTTGGCACATTCTCCCCGTGTCTGCGTGGGTTTCGCCCCCACAACCCAAAAATGTGCAGAGTAGGTGTATTGGCCAAGCTAAATTGCCCCTTAATTGGAAAAAATAATTGGGTAATCTAAATTTATTTTAAAAAATTAAAAAAAAAAAGAATTATATAGAATCAACAACACAGAAACAGGTCCAACTGGCCCATGCGTGGGTTTATACTCCACAGGAGATCCTCCAAAACTATTTAATCTCTCTCTATCAGCATACCCTTCTATTCCTTTCTCCCCTCAGTTAATTATTTGGCTTGTCTTTCAATGCATTCGTGGCATTTAGCTCAAATAGTCCGCCGACCAGCTGAATCCCATTTGCCACCATTCTCTGGGTAAAGAGGCTCCTCCTGAATTCTCGATTGGATTTATTCGCCAATATCTTACATTAATGTCATCAAGTTTCAGACATTCCCATCAGTGGGGACAGTTTCCAACTTGTCCATCCTCTTCTTAATTGTAAAGATCTCCTTTCTGGTCGCACTGTTGCTCCATTTGGATTGAGATGGTTTCGAAAGGCTGACCATTCGCCAGTGTATTTTTGCCCAATGTGTGAAGGGAATGGCGGCCCAACTGAATGAGGTTTCCACAAAATCCCTTCATCATATTGTATAAGAAAGACTTGCATTTATATAGCACCGTTCACACCCTGAGGATGTCTCCATGTGCTTTACGGCCAATGAAGTACTTTTGAAGTGCAGGAATGTCGGAAATACAGCTGCCCTGTTACGCACAGACGGTCTTACAAACAGAAATGTGACAGAGGTCGGATAGTGTCGTCATATTGATCGAGGGATAAATGTTGGCCAGGGTGCTGGAGAGATCACGTCTGATCACATTGAATAGGTGGCTTTTTTGACATCCAACTGATTGATTGATTAATAGTCACATGACCCAAGTACAGTGAAAAGTATTTCTCTGTGGCCGAGGGAACCTACACAGTACCTACATAGTAGACAAAAAGAATAATCGACAGAGTACATTGACAAATGGCACATCGACAAGCAGTGATTGGTTACAGTGCGGAACATGGGTCCAAACAAAGCAAATACATGAGCAAGAACAGCAGAGGGCGTCATGAATAGTGTTCTTACAGGATCAGTCCGAGGGGGAGTCGTTGAGGAGTCTAGTAGCTGTGGGGAAGAAGCTGTGCCTATGTCTGGATGTGCGGGTCTTCAGACTTCTGTACCTTCTGCCTGATGGAAGGATCTGGAAGAAGGCAATGCCTGGGTGGGAGGGGTCTCTGATAATGCTGTCTGCCTTCCTGAGGCAGCGACAGGTGTAGACAAAATCAATGTGTGGATGGCAGGTTTGTGTGATGCGTTGGGCTGAGTTCACCACAGTCTGCAATTGCTTGCGATCTTGGACTGAGCAGTTGCCATACCAGGCTGCACAGAACAGTCAGGGTACCGGTTCAACATCCCATCCAAAAGACAGCACCTGCGACTGTGCAGCGCTCCCTCAGTACAGCACTGGAGTGCCAGCCTGGCCTGTTGTGTTCCAGTTTGGTTGTGGGTCTTGAACCTACAGCTCAGGCAAAAGAGTTACTCACAGAAACACAGCTGGCAGGAGCATTCTGCTATACATTCAATTCAAGAATTATCACAAGAGTTTCCTCAGCGCGTTTGAGTCTCATATCATCTGCGCTTGCTTGACATGTAAGCAGAAAAGCAGTTATTGGGCATGTTGTTGGATTGTAGATGTTGAACAAACTATCCCCAGATACGAAAGCAGACAGTACAGATACATTTGTCAAGTGCTTATGTGCCTGGCCAGTAATCCAGAGGTCAGCGACAAATGCTTGAGAAAATGTTTGTTTAACTCCCACGAGAGCAGTTGGAGAATTTGAATGAAGTTTTCACAAAGTCTGGAAATAGTTGAGGTGAGTGAAAATGACCATAAAATGTTGGATTGCGGTAAAAGACAGCCAGTCCAGTCACGTCCTTTGGGGATGGAATTTTTGGGACTCCAATCCCACATCAACCCAGTCGATGCTTAACTCTTCCCTGTATCTACAGCTACAAAGTTAGAATGCTCACTGTCACCTTCACGGGGCAACTGCGGATGTGGGAGGAAACCGGAGCACCCGGAGGAAACCCACACACACACAGACAGTCACCCGAGGCTGGAATGGAACCCTGACGCTGTGAGGCAGCAGTGCTAACTACTGCGCTACAGATAATAGTGATGGAAGAGATGATAAGTGAGAGTAGGGCAGACACTGCTTAACCAGGCACTTTTGTGATTCTGCTTTAAGCGTATCTTCACACACACACACACCGTTTTCCCCGCAGGAGAGTTGTGGGGAAGTGGTACAAGGATTCCTGAACTGGTGTCCATTGAACCGCGCTATGAATGTTCCTTCCGTGGTGATCAAGTCATGCCGGTGGACCTGAACCTCTTCCTGTGACAGTGCAGGACTCCATCAGTGCTGGCTTGCTCAGCTCAACCCCACACCCAGCGAGAGCAACACGTGAAATGAAATGAAAATGAAATGAAATGAAAATGAAATGTAAATCGCTTATTGTCACAAGCCCCCAGACTGCCACATTCCGAGCGCCAGTTCGGGGAGGCTGGTATGGGAATTGAACCGTGCTGCTGGCCTGCCTTGGTCTGCTTTCAAAGCCAGCGATTTAGCCCTGTGCTAAACCAGCCCAGTGGCACCATGGTTAGCACTGGGACTGCTGAGGACCCGGGTTCAAAATCCCGGCCCTGGGTCACTGTCCATGTGGAGTTTGCACATTCTCCCCGTGTCTGCGTGGGTTTCACTCCCACAACCCAAAGATGTGCAGAGTAGGTGGATTGGCCACGCTAAATTGCCCCTTAATTGGAAAAAATAATTGGGTAATCTAAATTTATAACAAAAAACTCCACACCCAGTTGGAAATTCCTGATACCTTCACAAAAGGTTGTTTTGTCTTGAATTCAGGGCCTAGATGGGGTTTCTTTAGGGTTTGCCCATTACCCAGGAATGCCACCATAAACTATTTGTGAAAACCATTCTTTCCAGATTGATGTACGTCTCAGTAACCCGTCCCCATGTTGTACTCTGCTTCCCACCAGATTACAGTCACTTCATTGTGTGGCATTGCATCACAGTTATATCAGCAGTAACATCAGTATCAGGTGTTCCTGGTGTTAACCCTTTACTCGAATTCTCTGCCCAAGTTCTTATCCCAACATTTTTTTTTTTTTTAAATAAATTTAGAGTGCCCAATTCATTTTTTCCAATTAAGGGGCCTACCCAACATTAAACATCCTCCTTCATCTGCCCCCCAAATGCCTTAGATTTCACAGGGTTAGTCTTTGCGGTGCCTTGCCCCAAGCTCCCCAATCTCCTTTCGCGGTCCAGGAAGATCTACACTCTCTCTTTGACCGGAGTCGCTTCCACCTGGGTGACTGTGGAGTTTTCCCTTGTCTCTGGTTCCTTCTCTCCATCGGGATCTAAACTGTATGTCCAAGGTTCATTCCCAATGATTTCAAAGCTCTATTTCAGCTCTAAGATCTCGGCTGTGGAGCTCTATCTCCAGCGACACCTCCTTTCTGTTGACCTCCCTGGGTTGTAGCACTTGGAAGCCTGGTGCTCTGTACCTGAAGTTGAAATTACGAGATTTCTTTGCTGCTCTTCACTTTTCCTAATCTGCTCGTGATCATCTGGGATAATGTTAGGTTGTAATGTTGTTGTAGAGCGCTGAAGGGTGTGTTCACAGTCCTGATGGTGAGAAGGTGAGATTCTGTAGTTAAGAAGGGCTAAGTCAATATCTTTGTTCTTTTTCATCAACCCCTTGATTGTTATTCGACCTCCTCTTCCGGCTTCTCCATTCAACTGAGGATACCTCGGCGAACTAGTCATGTGCATGAAACCAGATTCCTGTGCAAGATTATGGAATAGTTCATCAGTAAACAGGGGACCCCACAACATCCAGGATGCCATGTGTCGCAAAGATTGTGCTTAGTGACGCTATGACTGCCTCTGCTGTGGTGCTGGGTCTACCATCTGTAGTAGTATTCAATGACGATGATGAAAAGTTTGCCTTTAATCACTAATAAATCCATTCCCAGGAGCTGCTATGGCCTTGAGGGAAAAGTGGAGGGTGCTAGTGGTTCACTCTGCTGTTGGTTATTCACTGCAAACATAAAGTGAGTTGCGATTAATTCTACAGTGGAATGACTGAAGCCTGGCTCCCAGACTGAGTGCGGGACTCTTGCCCGGCACTTCGCTATCCCCAAGTCAACTTGATGCATTTTCTTGGAGAATGTCGAGTCAAAGCATTTTAGGGATGATTAGTCTTGTCATTAAAAACTAAGAAACCATCAATAATTGTGAGATAGTTTCTCTGTTCAATGTATTGGCAAAGTACTGGGTTGTTCGGAGCACAGTCCACCCTCCCGTTCCGGTAATATTCTTATTTGGATTCATTCATCATCTCGTTGTTGTGCTTGCTTAATTTCTTGCAACCTCTTCTCAGTGTCTGGTAAGTGTTTGGTAATAAGCGACGCTTCCTCAATAAAATTTAAATCTTCCAGGTTGTCTCCTTCAGATAGTATTCTTGACAAGGCATCTGCTGTTGTCTGGTCCTTACCTTGAACGCCCTCAGTAAATGAATTGTATCTCATGAGTCTCGCGTTGACTCCTATGTTGCTTTATGTTGAGAAGGGTAACCAATTTCAATTTGGAACCTTAAATAAGGAGACCGATACTGCACAGAGTACTCCACTTGTGGTCTCACCAGTGCCTTGTGCAACTGAAGCACAACTTGCCTATTTTGGTATTAAATTCTCCTCACAATAAACAATAACAGTCTATTAGCTTTCTGAATTACTTGCTGTACCTGCCTACTAACCTTTTATGATTCATGCATTAGAACCCCCAGATCCCTCTGCACCTCAGAGCTCTACAATCTCTCACTGTTTAGAATAAGATGGGTGCAATCGAATGGCCATATTGCGTCCGGAAAGCAGCGCTCCGCGATGCAACAGGCTGACAGTAGCCAGGAGACCCCCACACCCGGGAAGTACCTGCCTTGCAATGCCTAGCGAGATCTAACATGGTCTTGTGAGACGTTGCGATGGGCAAATCTGCATTTTAGAGCAAGAGAGCTAGTCCCAGTGCAATATGCAGATTCCCCAGGCACTCGAGGCATTGGGAAGTATCCCCTTCAGGTGGGAGACCTCGGACGAGCATCGCTCGGTACTGGTCTCAACAAATGGGGACCAGACGGAACGGCACTCGTTGGGGGGGGGGGTCTCCCAGTCTCCCAGTCTCCCAGTGGATTGGAGTCCCCGACTGCATGCCCCTTGGGGACCCTGGCACTATTGGTGCCACCCAGGCACCCTGGTAGTGCCACCTATCACTGCCAAGGTGCCCAGGTAGCACTGCCAGTTGGCAGGGGCACGGCCATGCTCCAAGGTTGGCACAAGATACCAAGCTGCCATTTTTCACGTGGCGGCAATCGGGCCAGGGATGCCCTGCTTGGGTGATAGGCGGTATGGGGGGGGGGGGGGGGGGGGGGGGGTCGGTGATTGCGTTGGGGCTTCAGAGGTTGGGAAGCCATTTTAAAATGGCGTCCCGATCTCTCGCCATGCTGAGGTGCTCCGCTGAGCAGAACTCTCAGTGCAGAAAACGGGGCTATGTACGGCCTCGGTCGCACGTTCCTTGCTGAGGTCCCTATCTAACCCGAGTGACGTTAGACAGCGTTGTGTTTCTCGGCACTGCAAGCACCAGGAAACACGTGGCTAAACCCGCTCGCTGCGGACTTTGGTCCCATTTGGCAAAAACGCCAATGTTCTCTTTTTATTCCTCTTGCCAAAATGGATAATTTCACACATTATACTCCATTTGCAAGATCTTCACCCACACGTTTAACCTATCTATATCTCCCTGTGGGGGCGGCATGGTGGTTCAGTGGTTAGCACTGTTGCCTCACGGCGCCGAGGACCCGGGTTCGATCCCGGCCCCAGGTCATTGTCCATGTGGAGCTTGCACATTCTCCCTGTGTCTGCGTGGGTCTCGCCCCCACAACCCAATGGTATGTACGGATTACCACGTTAAATTGCCCCTTAATTGGAAAAAAAAGTCTCTCTGCAGCCTCCCAATGTCCTCTTCACAACTTACTTTCCTACCTAACTTTGAACTATCAGTAGATTTAGCAACCATACCCTCAATCCCTTTATCCAAGTTACTATCCATGAATTGTAAAATGTTGAGGCCCCAGAACTGATCCCTGTAGCACCTCATTGGTTACATCTTGCCAACCAGATATGTTTACTCTCAGTTTCCTGTCTGCTAACCAATCTTCTACCCATGCCAATATGTTACCCCTGACACCAGGAGCTTTTATTTTCCACAATAAACTTTAATGTCGCACCATATCAAATGCCTTCTGGAATTCTAAATACAGTACATCTACTGGTTCCCCTTTATCCACAACACATGTTATTTCTTCAAAGAACTCCAATAAATTGGTACAACATAATTTCCTTTTCACAAACCATGTTGACTGTGCCTGACTATCTTGAATTTATCTAAGTGCCCCGATTCAATGTCTTTAACAATAGCTTCTAACATTTTCCCTATGACAGATGTTAAGCTAACTGGCCGGTACTTTCCTGCTTTCTGTCTCCCCCAGCCCCCCCCCCCCCCCCCTTTTGAATAAAGCAGTTACATTCGGTATTTTCCAATCTAATGGAACATCTCCCAAATCTTGGGAATTTTAGAAAAATAAAACCAATACAACAACTGTTTTACGAACCAATTCTTTTCAGACCCTAAGGTGAAGTCCATCAGGGCCTGGGGACTTGTCAGCCCGCAGCTCCAACCATTGCACATCCACGACAACAATCATTAGCAACAGGGGCGGCATGTTGGCGCAGTGGTTAGCACTGCTGCCTCGCGATGCCGAGAATCCGGGTACGATCCCGGCCCCGGGTCACAGCCGTGTGGAATTTTCACATTCTCCTCGTGGGTTTCGCCCCCACAATCCAGAAGACATGCAGGGTAGGTGAATTGGCCATGCTAAATTGCCCCTTAATTGGGGAAAAAAATGAATTGGGTACTCTAAATTTTTTTTTTAAACAACAAAAAAAAAACAATTGTTGGCAACTCTGGATCATAATACGCTACACTTTCTGGTGAAATTGATCTCTGTTCTCTCTCCATAACGTTGGCCTCCCTGTGGACAGCAGGCATTTGATGTGATACCTGATCGGTGAAAGCTTCTGCCCATCAGTTCATCCCAAGCCACAACCCGTGTGATGATGTTGCATTTTGCCTAAATGAGGCTAATTCTTAATTAGCTTCTGGAGCGCGTGATCAATCTGTGATTGGTCTCAGTGGGCATGATTAGTTTCTAATTGGTTTCGCGAGGCTGAGGGTCATCCCTTGATGTAATTTCTCATTGTACACTGCCTGCCTCTCTAAAGGTAGTCAATTACATGTGGGGGTCAGCCCTCTCACTGAAGTTTATTTCTATTACTCTTATGACTTCTCGCTAAGATAAAAGAATTTTTTAGATATCTTTCACGCTCATTTGTTCAGGATGGGGAAAATACGCTGTCATGTCCTCATGATTGATACCTATCATTTCAGACTTGCTTTTGGTGCTAGGTCCTCATTAAATCAGACCCTTATCAGTGACTATGTTTTGTACAGGTCATTTGAAGGTTGGTGTTAATTCCCTCCCTGGTTACTTGGAATGAGTTACTTTACTTTTAAAGTAAGGGAGAGAGTGGGAAACTCGCTTATAACCTCCAAACTAATAAAGAAGTTTACAAAGTACTAATGTGAAATATATACAGAATATAAGTGGGAATGGTTTTGATGTCTGATTTTATTTGAATAAGGCAGCATGCGATGTCTGGGAACATGATCCAGATGTCTGATTGAGTTACAGGTTCTGTACAGTTGCATGAAAATAGGTGCTTATCAATGCGTTTGCGTTGAGACAACTGTTCTGCTCGTGTAGGCTTTTATTCTGTCTGTCAGTGTTTGGTAGAAGTCAATTAAAAATAAGCAAAACTTACCATGGTACAGAAATTACACAAAGTCGAGAGAAAATACATGTAAAATCAATGCTTGAGAGTGATTGGGGAGCTAAATATAACACAACACATTCAATGAACAGGTATTAAAATTTAAACGAACTGTAGAGTTACAGAAACTAATTACAGAACTTAATTCTAAAGGTACAATATGGAAGACGGTTACATACTGTGAAATAAAGTGATTTCTTTTAAACATCACAAGGTAAACTGCACTAATTTAATGCACAAAGCGGATTGTTTGAACACTTCCTTTGCACAATAGGATTTTGAAATTGGAGGATGCAACTGGTGATTATAATTACTAGGGAGTTGGATTGTTCCACATCAGTAATTGTTCAGCCTGAACAACTTACAGCACTGACTTAAGGGCAATGTTTCTTCTCCCTTGTCAAATTTGAGTGTGATTCTAAGAGCAAGTCATGTGATGAGTTTGAATCCCAGAATTCAGCATAAAACCCATATTGGGTTGTCATGCATCGATTATTTGACTAACGCGATAAATAAACTACAAACTAATTGTGACCACAATCGGGGCCAGGCGGAATGGCACTTGAGGAGTCTCCCAGGGGATCGGAGACCCCCAGATGCATGCCCTTTGGGCAGTGTGGCACCCTGGCACTCGTGTCGCCCAGGGGCCAGTCTGGCACTGTGAAGGTGCCCAGGCGACATTGCCAGATGGCAGAGGCACTGAGAGGGTGTCAGATTGGCACTGCCAATGGAGTGACGATGGCAGACACTCGCTCCCCCGAAACCCACCCCACTGGCAGCGGTGCGTCTCAGCGTCAGCTGGCAGGGGCACTGCAGGCTGCCTCTACCCTTGATGTGCATCCTGGGGACACACCTAGACGCAGTGGTAGAGCACGGAAGGCTAAGCATGTTAAGGATGGGGAGGGGGTCAGGAGGTTGGGTGGGAGGGGGGTCAGTGGGGGAAGAGTCTGAGAGAGGTGGGGAAGGGGGGGGGGATGGCACCATTGGAGGATTGGAGCAATTATGGGCACGTTTGCTAAATAATAAAGATTGGTGACCTCGACCAATATGACGCCTCTGGCACTTTCCTCCGCAATGCGGCCGAGCACTAATCCCATGCCCCATCTCCCATGAAACCCCCCCCCATCCCCCACAAAAACCCGCCACTATAGAAAGCATCCTATCGAGCTGCATCACAGCCTGGGTATGGCAACTGCCCGGCCCAAAACCGTAAGAAACTACAGAGTCGTGAACACCGCCCAATCCATCACGTGAACCCACCTCCCATCCATTGACTCTATCTACACCTCCCGCTGCCGGGGGAAAGCGGGCAGCATAATCAAAGACCCCTCCCACCACCCGGCTTACTCACTCTTCCAACTTCTTCCATCGGGCAGGAGATACAAAAGTCTGAGAACACGCACGAACAGATTTAAAAACAGCTTCTTCCCCACTGTTACCAGACTCCTAAATGACCCTCGTATGAACTGATCTGATCTCTCCAACATCTTCTCTCCTGAGTAGTACTGCACTCCGTATGCTTGACTCAATGTCTGTATCTATGTATTTACATGTGTATTTATCGTATGTCCTAAGATTTTCATGTATGGAACGCTCTGCCTGGACTGTACGCAGAACAATACCTTTCACTGTACCTCGGTACAGGCGACAATAAATCTAAATCTCTGCCACTTATCCCCGGCCACAGCGGGGGCCCCTGCTCACTGGACCCCATATCCTGTACCCCAAACACCCGCACATAATGTTACCTGGAGCAGGCGCTGGTCCCCTCCCACACACCTACCCTCTGTTCGCCAAAATGTTCCCCGTGCTCAGGCCCAGCCCCTGAGTCTAATGTTGGCCGCTGTATCCATGGTGTTGCTTCCCGTAGTGTCCAGGCATCACATTCTGATTGGGATGCTGGGCCATAACCCCTACATGCTACACGGCATGGGGATCCACGGCGATCCACTTGTGATGTGTGAAGGGCTCACTTAACTACGATTGCCAATTCCTACTTAGCAAACTCCCCAGGCCTTGCGGGCAGAGGCCGGGTGATTGGCGGGGCAGGCGGGTAGGGGCTGGGGTTGCCCCCGGAACAGGACCACACGATCCAGGGGTTGGCATGGCGGACCTGCCGGTAATGAGTCACCCATCTACCCCCCCCTTTCCCCCCAGCCTAGCCCAGACCATGCGTCCTAGCGGCCAACCCCCCCGCTGCACCACTCCCCTCCCCAACCACCACCACCACCCCCACTAATGGTGGCCTACTCTGACTGCGGCTGGCCCCTGTGGGGGCTCCCCCAACCCCACTCCAAGCGCCGGGGCATCAATCCCAGTGCCACGAGCTAATTGCTGGAGCAAAGATGGCTACTCCCCTCCTCGGGGGCCCCCACAGCAGCTTTTCCACCAGCTTCGCATTTTTAAAAAGGAGTACAATTCGGCGCCCACGTGACCACTTGCTGGGGAGGCCGTTAGATCACAGGGGGCCGTTAGATAGGGGGGTTTAGGAGATTAGGCTTAAGTGGTGATTATTGGTTTCTTGCCAGGCTAAGGCGGGATCTTGATTTCGCCAACAGGAGCAGGCTGGTTAAATCGCAAACAGTTTGGCACTGTTGTCAATGTTGGCCTCTCCCGCGATTTAACGGCCTTGTTGCGCTCTCGCTTAAGCGTAAAGCGGCCATTAAATCGCGCCCTATATTTGTAACAGAAGATATGATCTCTCCGATTCATATCGCAGTGAGCTCTCAGATCACCTCTCTGCAGCCCCTGCCTTTACAACCAGTTAAGCGGAAAATGATTTGGCACCAGGTTGGAGACGTTCACAGTGGGGGTGTGGTGTTGGGGACTAGGTGGGGGACAGCAATCGGGATATCAGCAGCAGATGAATGACGGGTCAGACAGATATTTTAAAACTGATGGAGCTCCCTGTTACAAGCTTTTCACCGAAACTGTGCCTCTGAATCACTTTATTCAGGCTTTTGGGCCTAACGCCATGCTCAGCCTAAATCAGAATGTCTGACATAGCCAGGAGCTGTGCTATTTATAGTCCACCTTCCATCTCTCCGCATGATCCAATTTGCACATTAATAAAGATCCAGCAATCTGGTCTGAAAACTGTCGGCCTACTCAGAGGTTGTTTCAGCACAGCCTGAGGGACAAGTGCATCATCTGCCTCCCTCCCTCCCCTCTCCCCCCCCCCATCCCTATTCCTGGCCCTCAGCCACCTTTCTGTTCCATTCACAGGCAGGTCGGATGAAGCTGAAAAACAGGAACAAACAACGGGCCTCTCGACGACAATCGGACTATAGAGTTGGGGCAGGAAACAAATTAGGGATGTAACACAACCGTTAGCGAGCAAGGTACCTCATGCGTGAATGCTCTTTTTGTATCCTGATCCTCTTCATAGAATCAGAGAATTTACAGTGCAGGAGGAGGCCATTTGGTCCATCGAGTCCGCACCGGCCCTTGGAGAGAGCACCCTACCCAAGCCCACACTTCCACCCTATTCCCGTAACCCAACCTAACTTTTTTTTTGGACACTAAGTGGCAATTCACCGTGGCCAATCCAACTAATATGCACATCTTTGGACTGTGGGAGGAAACCGGAGCACCCGGAGGAAACCTACACAGACACGGGGAGAACGTGCAGACTCCGCACAGACACTGACCCAAGCCGGGAATCGAACCTGGAACCCTGGAGCTGTGAGGCAACAGTGCTAACCACTGTGCTACCGTGCTGCCCTTCTCTTATAGAATCACGTGAGGCAGGTGAGAGGACGTGCAAGCTGGTTAACAGGCTGTCAGGTCATGACCATCAATGGGAGGTTTGGCCTAAAACACCGGGAGGATTTGGTGGATTACTTGGGAGTCTATAAGACATAGGAGCAGAATTAGGCCACTCGGCCCATCGAGTTTGCTCCGCCATTCAATCATGGCTGATATTTTTCTCATCCCCACTCTCCAATAACCCCTGATCCCCTCATTGATCAAGAACCTATCTATCTCTGTGTTAAAGACATTCAGTGATTTGACCTCAATAGCCTTCTGCGGCAAAGAGTTCCACAGATTGACCACCCTCTGGCTGAAGAAATTCATCCCTCTGCCTTTTTCAAACAAAATTTTTTTTAAATTTCCAATTAAGGAGCAATTTAGCATGGACAATAGACCTAACCAGCACATCTTTGGGTTGTGGGGGTGAAACCCACACAGACACAGGAAGAATGTGCAAACTCCACACGGACAGTGACCCAGGGCCGGGATTTGAACCCAGGTCCTCAGCGCTGTAATCCCAGTGCTAACCACTGCGCCGCCATGCTGCCTTCATCTCTGTTTTAAAGGATCGTCCCTTTAGTCTGAGATTGTGTCCTCTGCTTCTAGTTTTTCCTACAAGTGGAAACATCCTCTCCACATCCACTCTTTCCAGGCTTCGCAGTATCCTGTAAGTTTCAATGAGATCCCCCCCCTCATCCTTCTAAAATCCAACAAGTGAAGACCCAGAGTCCTCAACCGTTCCTCATATAACAAGCTCTTCATTCCAGGGATCATTCTTGTGAACCTCCTCTGGACCCTTTCCAAGGCCAGAACATCCTCCCTTAGATATAGGGCCCGAAACTGCTCACAATACTCCAAATGGGGTCTGACCAGAGCCTTATACAGCCTCAGAAGTACATCCACGATCTTGTATTCTAGCCCTCTCAAGCCCAAAAGGCAATTAAAATTCCCAAGGCACTTCACAGGAGCATAATCAAAGAAAATGTAACGTCAGGCGTGAGGAGATATTCAGGCGGGTGAGCCAGAGAGGGAGGAAGTCCCTGAGCTGAGGGCCTTGGCAGCCAAAGTGGTGGAGTTATGAAAATCTCAGATGCTCAAGACAGAGCCCAGCGATCTCAGTGGGTTGTGGGGCTGGAAGAGGTTACAGAAATAGGGAGGGGCAGGGCCATGGAAGGATTTGAAATCAAGGGTGCGAATTTCTAATTTGAGACCTTGTTTAAAACCAGTCGCCAAGCTGAATCAGCCAGCACAGGGGCGATGGGTGGGGCATAGTTTGTTATGAGTTAGGACTGGGGTAGCAGGGGTTCGGATGACCTTGAATCTATGGATAGAACGTGGGAGGCTAATGGAGAAATGGATGAGGGTTTTGACAGTAGATGTGCTGTGACACGGTTGGAGTCAGGCAACATTGGGTCTTAACTACGTTGACGACCTTGTCAGTAGGATTGCCAACCTCCAGTAAACTGCTGAGGGTGACCCTGGTGAAAAACCAGAGATACATTAAAAAAAAAATGTCTTTTGTCACTTCCTTTGAACAATTCTCGTTGCCAGGTATAGAAATATTGAAAATGGAGATAGTCGGGGTGGGGGAGGCTGTTTCGTTGACAATCGAGCATCATCCAATTGGGTAATGAGTCTTTTTGCTTTCCAATTGGTGGAGGAAGGCCTTACGTCACAAGGGGTGGAGGTCTTGGCTGAATAATGGCGGGAGCGTGGGGGTAGGCCAAGTGTCGAAACCTCCAGGTTTACGTTTAATCCCAGCTGGCAGCCCCACTAGTGAATGGCACACACACACACACACACACACACTGTCCTGTCGGGATGAGGGATGGGCCCTGTCAGCCAGCAAGAGGCCGTAAAGGAGGAGGCAAAGGAAGGAACATATCCTGTGGTGGTTACCATGAACTGAAGGTCTCGATTACAATGTAGAGGCTGTTGGATAAGCACGTTTACTTTTGATCAATCACTTTTTCCATTTTGCTCTGCCTGCCCGACCCCTCCGATCCCCGGGGACTACTGCCACTGTTTGAAATAAAGGTCAAGAGAAATCAAGTCTGCAGATATTGTTTTTCCCTGGCTTTCGTGATTAAAATACGGGGACTTTGGAACGCCTCCAGTGACGTTTTCTTTCAAGGTTGAACACTGGAGACCTCTTTGAGACTGACTGAGGTGTAATTCGCGGTGGCAAGGTCACGGCTACATTCAGAACAAGGCAGCCCAAGCCTCCATCATGCACTTCCCCTAAATGTTGTCGTGCTTCTTACTCGGAGAGCGGTTTTAATTTTCTGGCTACAAGTTACAAGGTGCTGCTCGGACCTCAGCAAAACCCTGGTCAGACTTTGATACGACTCTGGGCAGCTCTTGATTGCCCTCTGTTGGGCCAATGAGGGAGGAACAATGAGTGGCAGAGATGTCCATGTCCCAAGAGCAAATGACAGATTTTCTAAAGCTCTATAAGGCATACTGGGGGGGGGGCGGGAGATATCAGACATGAGACATGTCCTTGTGGGCAGCACGGTAGCACAGTGGTTAGCACTGTTCCTTCACAGTGCCAGGGTCCCAGGTTTGATTGGGTCACTGGCTGTGTGGAGTCATAGAACATACAGTGCAGAAGGAGGCCATTCGGCCCATCGAGTCTGCACCGGCTCTTGGAAAGAGCACCCTACCCAAGGTTAGCACCTCCACCCTATCCCCATAACCAAGTAACCCCACCCAACACTGAGCGCAATTTTGGACACTAAGGGCAATTTATCATGGCCAATCCACCTAACCTGCACATCTTTGGACTGTGGGAGGAAACCGGAGCACCCGGAGGAAATCCATGCACACACAGGGAGGATGTGCAGACTCCGCGCAGATAGTGACCCAAGCCGGATCGAATCTGGGACCCTGGAGCTGTGAAGCAATTGTGCTATCCACAATGCTACCGTGCTGCTCTGCACATTCTCCCCGTGCCTGCGTGGGTTTCCTCCGGGTGCTCCAGTTTCCTCCCACAAGTCCCGAAAGACGTGCTGTTAGGTAACTTGGACATTCTGAATTCTCCCTTGGTGTACCCGAACAGGCACCGAAATGTGGCGACTAGGGGCTTTTCAGAGTAACTTCATTGCAGAGTTAATGTAAGCCTACTTGTGACAATAGAAATTGTTATTATTACTATGTTGAGGGCAGGGACATGGGTTAGGGGAAGATTTACCTATCGCCGCCCATTCTACTAACCCCCCCAGCCCTACTACCCCCAATCCCGCGCCTCACCCCTCTTCCTTCCAGAGGCAAAGGAATGCTGAGGAACCGTGGCAAACTTAAATTCCGCCTCGTCGGACAATTTGCCTGCTTTCCACCTGGATTACTTCAGAAATTAACTCTCACAGACATCCCATAATATTAAATCAGTGAGACCATTATACACATGTTAAGTATCAAACTCACTCAATTACAATAAATTGGTGCTTTGGTACCGATCCAATCACCATTTGCCCTAAAGATAGTACTTAACATCCCATAATCTTGAGTGACTGATCAGTGGTGTCAATTTTTTAATGGTTATTATTTCATCTCTTCAGAGATTGCCGTCTGTGACTGTACATTTAATCGGTTAGGTTGAATTACAGTGTGAATTCTTAAAGCCGCGCCATCAACTTGATTTTAAATGCTTGCCGAAGAACTTCTGAATTTTGATTTTAAGCAGAAGAATTTGCCCTGGGCCATTGACTAGTAACAATCAGAAATCTGAGTCCGGTTCCTTGGTGTCAATCAGTGCCCACAAGGCGGGATATCCTGCCACTATGCCAACACATGGGAGAGAGATGACAATGTGCACAAACTGCCAGGGTGACCTCACCACAACTCAAACTCCAGCCTCCTTCCAACCTCAAGTGTAACAATTACCATTCAGCAGACTGGAATGTACAACATTAAAAGGGGTGACGTGAGTGAGGTTTTAAGGATGTTGAGTGGACTTGTTGGGAGATAGAGCAAAACTACCTCAGTTGGTGGGGAATCTAGGAAAAGGGGGAGTAACCTTAAAATCCAAGCCAGGCAATTCAGGGCAGAGGTTAGTCAGCACTTTGTACAAACAGTGTCACACTGAGCAGCACAAGAAACAGTGGATGTGAGGCAGCACGGCGGCACAGTGGTTAGCACTGCTGCCTCACGGCGCCCAAGTCCCAGGTTCGATCCCGGCTCTGGGTCACTGTCCGTGTGGAGTTTGCACATTCTCCCCGTGTCTGCGTGGGTTTCGCCCCCACAACCCAACCCAAAGATGTGCAGAGTAGGTGGATTGGCCACGCTAAATTGCCCCTTAATTGGAAAAAAAATGAATTGGATACTCTAAATTTATTTTTAGAAAAAGAAACAATGGTTGTGAATGCAATTAATCATTTTAAATCTCAGATCAATCGCTGTTTGCTGGTCTCGGGTACAAAAGGATATGGGATCGAGGGACGCGGATGGAGTTGATATATTGTTGAGTGGAGGAATAGGCTTGAGGGTTGCTGCTCGTTGTGCTTTTACTTAATTGGCTCTGTTTAATCACCTTGCTCTAGAGTCGCCAGGTATCTTTATGATACCACCACGAAGTTCAAGTTGAAGTGCTGATCAATAACTCAATACACCAGTTAGTAAGGTTCAATCAAAACACATTTATTATATACACAGTCAATCACTACTCATGCATAAAATACTACTCACTAGACTATTTCTAACACTAAAAGGCCAATACTTAGCTTTGGAAAAGGGACCCACTAGGTCAGGGAACAATGACCTCTCGTTCGATCCTGAGTCTGCAGGCTTCCAGCTGGTGTGGACTAAAGGTTAGGAGCGCCTATCTCGTAGCGTGCGTTGACTGGACACTTACTTGTTGGTGCAGCTGCTAGGCAGGTCTCTGTCAAGGGTTGTTTCGAGCTGCTGAGAGACCATGCCAAGAAGGGCGAATTGAACTTAGGGACTCTATAGTCCCCAGGGGCTTTGCGCCCTTTTGGGCGGACCCTGTACCTGGTTCCAATTGATTGGACCGTGTTCCAATCAATTGGTTTGATTTCCCCAATACTGGAGCTGTTCCCTGATCGCTGGGCAGTTCCTAAGTGTCCGTTGGCCTTCTTTTGTTTTGGCTCCCGCTGGCGCCGGGGAGTCTGGCTTGGCCTCGATTATCTTTTTTTTAAATTTAGTGTACCCAATTCATATTTTTCCAATTAAGGGGCAATTTAGTGTGTTCAATCCACCTAGCCTGCACATCTTTGGGCTGTGGGGGCGAAACCCACGCAAACACGCGGAGAATGTGCAAGCTCCACATGGGCAGTGACCCAGAGCCGGGATCGAACCTGGGACCTCGGCGCCGTGAGGCAGCAGGGCTAACCCACTGCGCCACCGTGCTGTGCCTCGATTATCTTAACTGTTTCCAATTGTTCCCGGGGATCGCTCATCAATATGTCGATGGTCGTCAGTTTCAGTGCTGTCTGGGTTTCTGCAAGTTCTAATACACAGGAAGCTTTGCATTCTGCTTGCTTCCCTGTACCTGTCCATTTCTCCCTGCATTCTTAGCGAATCTCCATTTTAAAGTCGGGAAGTGGCCAACCCAGGTGGCTACAGGGGTTAAATGATCTCCTCCTGTTCACATGCTCTTCTTACCTTAA